>NC_050576.1:131794307-132056673 GCF_011100635.1 Trichosurus vulpecula
TTTCAGTGTGTGTGTGTGTGTGTGTGTGTGTGTGTGTGTGTGTGTGTGTATCTATCTATATCTTTTTATTCCTTTCAAAGATCCTTGATCTTAGTGAAGTAGACAATAAGCCAAGCCAACAAAGCATTTATTAAGGATTTTCTGTTTCAGGTATTGTACTAAGCAGGCAGCTAGGTAGTGCAGTGGATAGAATGCCGGATAGAATGCCTGGAGCCAAGAAGACCTGAATTCAAATCCAGCCTCAGACACTTAGTGTGACCCTAGCTGTGTGATCCTGGGCAAGTCACTTAACCCTGTCTGCCACAGTTTCCTCATCTGTAAAATGAGCTGGAGAAGAAAATGGCAAACCACTCCAGTATCTTTGCCATGAAATGGGGACATGAAGAGTCAGGACATGATCGAGCAACAACAAATCTGGCTTTTATGGCTCAGGCATCCCAACCCTCTTCCCTGCCTCAATCCCCATCTCCAGGTCAATGAACTCCAAGATCTGGTTCATGTGATATTCTGGTCTTTCATTGTCCAAGCTCTGACTCAAGAGCCCTACCAGGTGGACATTATAGGATCAGAGATTCAGAACCAGAAGGGAAGTTAAAGGTCATCTAGTCCAACACCCTCATTCTCTCATTTTAGAATAAATGGTGTGACCTGTCTGAGGCTACACAAGTAGTAAGTGGCAAAACAAATTCTTGAACCCGGGTCTTCTCACTTCATGCTTTCCAGCACGCTGTCTTTGGTAACTACCACTTATTGCTAAACTCATGATTAAAAGAGAGGCAGGAAGACATTTAAGTTTTGCTATTATTTTAGTGAAAAAATTTCCATTATAATGTCTCCTCCCTCTTGGGGGAAAAAACACTCTATATTTTGTCCATCTTGAGGTTAGCTTTATCTTATATTTTAGGTCATTCTCTAAAAGAATTTAGTGTATCTTCTAGGTCATTTCAACAACGTAACATCCTGAAGGGAATCGATATACAATTTCCCAGTTTATTTTAAAATATGGTTTTATTGTTATTTTTGTTTTTGCATTTCCCAGTGCAGGAATTCCTCTCCTTGTTCCCTCCCAGGAACTAACCTTTATAACAAGAATAAAAAGGGAGGGGAAAAAACGGTTCAGCAAAATGAACCCATTGAAAACATCAGACATCTGCAGCCTCTCACCTCTGCAAAGAAGGCAACGTTTTCTCCTACCTCTTCTTTAGGGCCAAATAGAGTCATTAAAATTTCTGAGCATTGTTCTAATTGTTCTGTGGTTTTATCCATTCACACAGTAGTCACTGGGCGTATTGTTTTCCTGGTTCCATTTACTTCACTTTGTGTCATATCATAGTCTTTTGCTTCTCTGTAGAGTACAGAGATATTCATGTTAATTAGTTTCATTCAATTAGTTGAGCCATTCCCCAATCAAGGGGGAACATCTGATTCTTTATTACTACAAAAAATGCTGTTATAATTATTTTGGTCTAGGAAGAAACTTCTGGAAGCTAAGAAGTCAAAATGATAGACTCTTCCCATTTCCCCTCGAGTAGTCATGTTTCAGAGTTCTCTTCCCATTTTCCACAAACACACTTTTCAGACTAAAACTTCCACTTGGGCACATTGCTGTTCGCAGAAAGTTGTTTTCCCAAGATTTTACAGCATTTTTTTTTTTACATTTATGTCTCATTTGGTCCTCAGAACCCTGTGAAATAGGTCAGGCAAGTATTCAGCCCCATTTTGCAGATTGGTGACATGAATGAAACTCGGACAACTTTGTGACTACATAATTAATACATTTAGAGCTGGGATTCAAACCCACATCTGGTTTCAAACCCAGTGTTCTCTCTCTAGTACATGCCATATGCACCCTACTAGTTTTAACTCTGAGGGGTATCTTTGTATCTTCTCCAGCACCTGGCCCCAGGACTCTACGCAGTCTACACCTTTTGTGCTAACTCATTTAAATTCACACTCTCTCCATAACACTGAACTCTGAACTACATGCTTGCCTGGATTCTAGTCTCCCAAACCCCATCTATAGGTCCTTCCTAAGCTCCCATGCCTGGGTCCATTTCAATGAGCCATTGGTAATCCTCATTCTCTAGCACTGACTTAGTTGGGTCCCTTTTATCCCCCAGACCATGCTTATAGTACCTCTTCTAACTGCCTTCATATGAAGATCTTAAACTTAAGCTTTTATCTCAAATAATAATCAGGTTCTTAATGCACCATCCTCTTCCTGACCAGCTTTACCGAATTGCTCACATCTCCTGGTCTTCCACTCTCAACACCAATGCCTTGTCTCCCCCTGCTGCCTGATCTGGTGACTCAGAACCTAGTTTCCAAGCCCACATAGACATCAGTACACATCAAGTAACTTTTTGATTGGGAAAAAAAAAGGAGGTACGCACACCTGGGAATGAGGATACTGTATTGATACAAATATGGTCTACCTCCCTTAAAAGCGCTCTTCGAAATGAAAAGGTATATACTGAAAAATAATTATCAACCAGTTAATCTGAATATTTTCTCTAATGGTTATAGGTTGAAACGTATCCAAACTTTCTCATCCTGTGTACTCTTGTCTATGTCTTACCACAAAATCTCTGTGGGAAGATTCTAATGTGCTGGGGGAGGGGTTTCTACAAGTCTTTTGACATTAAGTGGGTATTGATGGAGCATACAAATAATCCTTCCATCTTATTATATGACTAGCCCACATCCTTTTCTGGCCATACAACTCCTTGATATATTGTGTTGTTTCTCCTGTATAATTCTTTGTTGGAAATGTACTACGGCCTATTTGTGCTCACCACCTTGGGTTGGCTCAATTTAAAATTTTCTGATTTCAATTTTTAAAGATATACAAGTGGCACTTGAATTATATATTAATAGGATGGGCTTTTGTTTCAGAGAAAAGAAGTCTGAGGTCATTAAAAGGCAATCCAAGCTACTTCCTTCCAAACTGATTTTGGGGCCAGTTCATGATATGTATTCCAGATAGATGTACCGATGCATCAGTCCTATTGGATGCCTATCCAAATGAACATCATAGACTTCTAGGAACATCAATAGGTATTTTATGTCTACTTGGTAATCAGCACCATGTCAGGAAATCCTTCTTTATTTGATCCCTGGTGGATATGACAGTGGCAAACACCTTTGGCAAATGTCTTCCTTTTCTGAAACAATCAGAGGGTCTAAGTCTTCTCTGTCTTCAAGGAACCTTATGTGATCCTGACTCCTCTGCACTGGAAAAATAACACTTTAAGGCAGCATTTTCTCTCAAACCAAATGTTAATAATATGTACAGTGAATAATCTCACATACTCCATACGTAGAATCTCATTTGCAAAAGCTTGCCTGTTTCCTTCTCATAGCCTCAAGGATACCCTTGCTGTTGATGCAGATTCTCCTATTTTGTAAACTACTCATGAAAGCCTCAAGGCCAGGGAGAGTCATTTATTTTGACAGACAGGAACAGACAAATTACATAGTGATTTGATCCACTCTTTCCAATAAAAGTCAAAGTAAATACCAAATTAAGATGAAAAGTAGTCCAATCCCCCCCTCTTAAAATGGCCTTACTCAACCCTCCCAGCTTCAATCTCATACCTTTCCTGCCATTCTTGGCAAACATCTTGGGAAGGTGCTCTAATTCTTCATGTCTCCACTCTCTTCCCTCTCGCTCAATCTAAACTTTTTGCAGCCTGGTTTTTCACTTCTTCGGCTGAAATTGCTCTCTCCAGTGACTAAAGATCTTAGTAGCCAAATCTAATCGCATTTTCTCAATCCTCACACTTCTTCATCTCTCTGTAATCTTCCAGTTTCATCTATAGCCTTCATCCTGTATTCTCTCTCCTCCTCAGGTATTGATGACACTACACTGTCTTAGTTCTTCTGCCTCTCTGACCACTGCTTCTTCATCTTCTTTGCTGTTTTTCATCCACGTCACGACCACTAATTACAAGTGTGTCCCTCAGGAGGGCTCTTTTTTCCCTCTGTGCTATCTCATTTGGTGATTTCGTTAGCTCACATGGGTTTATCATCCCTATGCAAATTATTTCCAGCATAGTCTCTCTCCTAACTTCCTCTAAGCCACCTTAAACTCAACATGTCCAAAATGGAATTAAGTATCCTCTGTTTTTTTTTGGTCCTGGCTTTCAGGTAATCCAATGACTCTTAAATTCTCTCTCCTGATATGTTTTCTAGGTCAGTTGTTTTTGTTGTGAGAAACCTCACATTTTTTTTTCTATTTTTTTCAGTCTTTTGGGTTTTGTTTTAATATTTTTTCAGGTTTTAAAACTTTTTATTTGCATATTAAAAAACTTATGCATTCCAATAATTAAAATCATTTGAAAAAAAATGGCACTCTGATTAACTGCATTTTACAGCTTGCCAGGACCTTGGTACAGCTTTGCATTTTACTGTTAACTAGATTTCCACCTGGGTTCTTCTTTTCACCAACATGCAAGCTTTTTTTAAAAAAAATTTTTTTTTAATGCCACCAGGACCCAAACTAGCCAGGACAGGCAGATGGAAAGAGGCAGCCAGCTCAGCCTTTATTCAATTCAATGTCAGTTCTTTATTCTTTTGGTGTTGAAAGAGGCAGCATGGTCATTTAAATTTTATCCAACCTCTTTGCATCTTACAAAGTTAAACAGCTAAAAGAAGTAAAATTAAGAAGCCAATGCTTGTGGAATGTACAGCGCATGTTGGCAGGGCAGATTTCATTATGATTCACCTGCTTGCTTTTCCTGTTCAATTGTTTCTTTTGAGGGCAGTGGGTTTTTCTCTTGTGTTTCTGTCTTCTTCAATTTAGACTTATCAAATTTCTGAATCTCAGCCATATCTGGTTTGTCAGACATTTTTGCATATTAAGCAGTGACTAGCAGGGTGCACGAGTAAGTCAGATCTCCAAGGTGGCAGCTCCGAACTGTGTTTTAGTATTTCTTGATGTCTTATGGAACCATTAGCTTCTATTTGGTCAATTCTAATTTTTAGGGAGTTATTTTCTTAAGCTTTTTTTGGTACCTCTTGCTCCAAATGGTTTACGTGGTCCAGTCGTTCTGAACTGCAGCCCATCCTTGGTCAGAGACTTTCACCCTGCTTATTCTACCAGTCTTTCACTCTGGGCAGTAGGTTAAAAAACAGTTCCTGCTCTGGTCTTGGGATCAGCGCCACAGTTACTGTTTGCCTCTGAACTTGACCCTGGCTGTTATCAAGCTAGAGCCCTTGCTAGCAACCACTCTTTTGGGAGTACTCTTTGCCCTGAAGCTGGCAAATGGCACACTGCATGAGTTCAGGGATCCCTGGGGAACCTCTTCCTGCCTGATGTCCAGTCTTGGCTCAGCTCCTGGACACTTACATGCTTTGTACAGCATACCCCTGGCCAGATCTTATCCCTAGTTTTTGCTGACTTGTCTCTCTAAGCCACCCAGGGCTAGAAAAATGACCTTTTTTTTTTCTTGGATTTCCCATTAGAATTCAGTCTGGCACACTTTCTAGATCTTTGTGGAGGAGGTTTGGTGGGTAAACGAGGCTGTATCTTATTCTGCTATGACTCACCTTTTCTCTCAAACCACCCTCTTCCAAACTTCCTTCAACTTCTGTTTTACTCAATCCATATATTCAACCTGTTGCTCGTTATTGTCTTAGCAGAAGACCCCTTCTCTCCAATAACAGCCGACACTCTGGCATAGGCTCTCATCACTCCACACCTGTGGACCAACGCAAACGCCTTCTGGTTGGTCTGTTTTACAGGCTTTTCTGTACTCCAATCTATCCTCCACACAGCTGTTGGTGATTTTCCTAAAGCAAAGGTCTGAACCATGTTATTCTCCACTCAATCGCCAATGGCTCCCTAATACCTCTGACATCAAATTGTTGAGGGGAGAGGGGGGCACAGGTAGGTGGTGCAGTGGATAGAGCATCAGCCCTGGAAGTCAGGAGGACCCAAGTTCAAATCTGGCCTCAGACACTAGATACTTACGGCTGTGTGACCTTGGGCAAGCTGCTTAACTCTCATTGCCTGGTCTAAAAAAAATTCTTAATTGTTTGGCTTTCAAAACCCTTGACAATCTGACTCCTTAGATTCTACTCCGTATACTCAATGAAACAGCAACACTGGCTGTCTTGCTGTTCCTCACATGTGACACTCCATTTCTTTTTGCTGGCTGACTCCCATGGCCAGAATAGTTTCCCATCTCATTTCTGTCTCTTGCCTTCCTCTGACAGTCAGCTCATATTCCACCTTCTACAGGAAACCTTTTCCAGCCCCATCTGTCTTCCCTCTAAGATTACCTTCCATTTGGGGGTGCATGGATGTTCAGGGGAGACTAGTACCTCTGATGTAACAGTTTGCTGAGTCCTTTTCAGGGTCGCTCATCCATCTTTGGGTGTCCACCTAGCACATAACTCTCACCTGTGGCTCCAAGAAGCTGTAGCATGCACAGCAGACACACCCCAGCAAAAGTATCTCGGCAGACAGGCTAAACCGGGTTGAGGGTGATAGGCCTCAAACGGATGGGTGAGTTAGGGGAATGTCTACCCCAAACACGCGAAGACTTCTCTTGGCAGAATGGACAGATGAGAACAATCTGTTCCAACAGCCACAACGGTGACTGAAGTAGGCACTGCTGGTCAGACATCAAAGATGCCAATGTCACCCACTGAATCCCAGGCCATAGCCAATCGTCCTGACCTGTCTCGTCACTGGACTTGGATGACTCTAGAAGACAACGACGCTGACAACCTTGTGCAACTGTCTCACTTGAATCCAATTCACAAAATAGTGGAGACATCACCCCATGATGTCATTGGTCCTCTCTGAAAACAAAGGACAAACACCACCGCCTTCCTTGCGTGTATTTTATAGGGAGAATTTCTTTCTTGCATGTTGTTTCGCTGCCTAAGCTTAATGACTGAGACTAGAGTCTCACTCACGGTCTACTGATTAAAAAAATGACTTGGTAGAATATTATTATGGCTTTGAAAGCCCACCCCAAAACATACCTTGTGTTAAATTACGCAACTACCACAGATTTAAGTCAAGATGCTTCTGTGCAGTTAGCAGTTACCAGTCACATACCACAAACCAGGAAGAAAATGGGTCTTACAGAAGATATCCAAAAAGAGATTCCTGATACCTTGTCTTCAATTAATGCTCTTCTGTGAAAACTTTGCAATGTGTAAATAATGGGCTCAATAATTCACACTTGAAAAAACAAAGTGGATGAAAAAAGGGCAGACTGCCCATCAAGTTAACTCAGTCAGTATGTGTATCTTAAACAGATGCTGCAGATGGACAAAGATGGGGCCAGCAGGACAATTTCAGGCTAGATATTTTGGAAACTCTCAATGACTCCAAATTGTTTGATGATACAAAAGTCCTTAGTGAGGCTGGTACATGTGAACGACACAAATCATGCATTGGTATAATTTTGGAAGAATTAAAATGAAAAGGCAGTGGAAAGACTAATGGGGGGAGGGCACAGAAGGCTAGGAAAGGTGACACCTATACATATATGAATTAGGTACATCCTTAGGAAAAGAGGTGGGGAGGTCATGTAACAAGAGTTAAACAGTCTGAATGCCACATTTGATACGAAAAAAATAAGAGGAGAGTTTTTCAGAATGTTGTGTCAATCCTACGTGGATGATTTTTTTAAAAATCCAGGGTATGTGTGTGAAAGGGCTGCTAACAGAATTGATGAAGGGAACAGCCACACTAATGAATCCCAGGTCCATACTAACCAAGATAATTTCCCAAGAAGGAACATTTCTTGGTTAGTAATAGCTGATGCCAGGAAATAAACTTTTATTCTTCTCTTCATCCTAGGTCACCTTAAAAAAAAAGGTAACGGAGTTTTCAAAGTTCTATTTACAACATGAACTCTCAGAACCTTGGTGGCCATCAAATCTGCTTCACCTTACAGATGAAGAAACTGAGGCAGAGAGAGGTGGTGTTTTAGGCAGGATCTGAGCCCAGATTTCCATTCCCAGTTTGGTGCCCAATCCACTACGCCACACTGCTTCTACTAAGTCATGATGCCTCCTGGATGAAAATAAAAATGGAGTGGCTCTCCACTGGGTGGCATTCTGCCTCCTGCTCATCACTTACGTTTGTTGTCATTAACATGCCCCTGGATCTTTGTGGTACTCACTCATGAACATTACTCTAACAGGTACATATGCTGTATCACCAAAAACAAATGTCCAGAGCTAGCACTGAACAGGCACACACAACATTAGAGGGTATTTCTACTTTAGTGGATAATGGCCATTAGCCCTCAGGTGCATATTTTTAGATTCTAGGCACAAATTATCAAGGTGAGAAATATGAACACTGCTCTTCATTCATAACGGATGTATTCCCAGAATTGAATGTCGAAGGATTTGTAATTTAGAGGACCCCCATGTCTAAGTAAATGAAGCTACTTACAGCATCACAAAACCAAACTATTAAAAAAAAATCAAAAGGGTGCAATTAAAGAATACAAAAGAAAAAGAAATTAGTATGAAATTAGCTTTTATTTTTACCTTAAAATAAATGTGGTTAACACTTTTTCCAAAATCAAAACTGAAGAACATTTAGAAAGAGTCGGAAGCACTTTATTTTCCTTTGAAATCTAATAATGTAAACATCACATTGTAATTTCCCTCTCTAAAAATCCCTCCCCCATGCTCATTTTGTGTAAAACCATCTTTCTTCCAACTTTTCCTCACTTGTCAGTTATAGGAGATCTGCTATGCCCCAGGGGTGAATGGAACTTGGGTGGGCAGGGAATCAAATCCCCAGAAACAAACAAAACCCAGAGACTCAGGCTTGGGAAAAAAAAATCTTTTCAACATATGGCCATTTGTTTATATAAAATCCCTATAGAGAAGATTTAGTGGAGTTAACAGTTTTCTTCAACTTAGCTCTTTTGCTATTTCTGAAAGGGTCGTTAATATTTAAGCCTACCAGGCAGCTCAATGCTACAGCAGAACTAGAGGGGTCCAGTCTAAGCACTAGGTAAGTGATATCTGTTCACCACAGAGAGGTCTTAAAGTTGAACTTCAATTTCAGTAGATACTTCAGATTTACCTGCGCAATATCATAGACAATATATCTGGGGTGAGAGAGTTAAGGAAATTAAGGCTTTCAGTGGTTGAATGCACATGCCCGTCATTACCCTGCATACTCCCAAGAAAGCTGTCTCACTCCCTCTGAATAGTGCATGTGGGGTTCCCATAGCTGCTGACCTTTTCAAAGTTCCAAGATGAACCCAAGAAAGGGTTCAAAGGGCAGGCAGGCTCAAGATTCCCAGAAGAGCTATCACCTGTACTACCCACCTTTACCCCTCCATACCCAGCTTTGAGTCTGGTATGTGGAGCCATGCCCCAGAGATGAAGCTAGTCATCTCTACCTGCTACCCACAAGGAAGGCAAGCCAGTTTACCAGAAGCGGTTAGGAGCCCCAAAGGAGGTAGTAAGTACCAGGCCAACTAATCCACAGCCACCATCTTAAGCAAGACCCCAATTCTGATCCTGATGGAGACAGCCCAGGCAGGACCCCTGAACCCAACAGCCCTGGGAATAGCAGCAGCCTCCAGGCCACCAGCTTTGCTTCTGGCTCAGGCCCCACAATCCTGAGAAATCAGCTACTCTGACCACTGCCTCCTCAGCAGCCACAGCCACTGAAGACCTAGAAAGAAAATTCTCACCACTGTCAAACAGTTCCACACCAGCAGAAGTAGCACTGAAGATACATCAATCTGCTTTATCACTGTTCTCTAAGGACCAGGGGACCTTTCCTTTGCCTTGAAGCTGAACCCTCCAATACGTACTGTCTCCTTCATTTGAATGAGATTCTTGTGAACTGAGGCTGTTTCCCCTTTTTAGTTTTGATAATAACAATACTAATGAAAATGTGCTGAGCACTTTACAAATATGCATCTGATCCGCACAGCCATCTGGGAGTAGGTGCTGTTCTTACCATTTTTCAGCTGAGAAAACTGAGGCAAACAGGTTAAGTGACTTGCTCAAGGCCACACAGCTAGTATGTGTCTAAGGCTGGATTCAAACTCAGCTCTTCCTGACTCCCAGACTGGTGCTTTATCCACGGCACCACTTAACTGCTTATGTATCTTCAGCCCTTAGCCCTAAGCGCTTAATGGACGATCTTTTTCTTTCATTCAATATGCTGTCCTTCAGTTGCTTGGTGTGACATATACTTTGAAAGCAGAACTCTTAACCACAAATCTGATGGGCATCCACTGTTGTCTTAGCTTGCATTTTACATGAAACATACTGAGACACAGTTGGACTCAACATGAGTACACACCTAAATCTTTGGACGGAGAACTAAGAGGGAATGTGGTGGGAAGACTTGTATACAAATCAATTTAGAACAAAGTTTAACAGAACCAGGAAAACTCATCTCTGCAACGAGAGAGGAAAGAATAATGCTCCCCCACAACTGAACACTGTGTGACCGTAATAACTGGGCTTGGCACAGGAGAAGAAACGAGAAGATAATCTGTTTCCCTTTTCTTCAGAAAGGGAAGACCACAGGTATGGAATGGCACACAGTCTCTGTCAGATGTGGATGACTTTGCCATATGGTTCTTTTTCTCTTTCCTTTTTAAAATGCTGTTACAAGGGATGGATTGTTGGGTGTATGTAAGGGGAGAATGTTGCATCTGAAAATGGAGATGATGTAAAAACAAAAGATATCAATACAAATGTAAAAGAAAAAAAACTGGGGTGGGGAGGACAGGATGACACTACCCTTGTCCCCACCTAAAGATCCTTCAGCCAACTTTGATTTCTCATTTACTTCAGCTATATATTTGAACTACTAAGCTCCCAGAACAGTTCCTAAAGTGACAGAAAAATCACATAATACACAATTGGGGGCGGGATGGCGACAAGCCCCAGCTGTTTTGAAAAGGTGGTTTTGAACACAATGGCCAAGAAAGGATACTCATTATATAGTAGACAGGTGTCACTAACACCAGAAGGAACCCCAGTTCCCAAGGGAATTTCCACACCATCAAGAGTGACACTGGCTGTTGGATCTGGTGCAGTTTTGCCCAAGCCTGAAAAAGGAGAAATAGTGGTTTAAATTGTGGTATAAAGATGGAAGAAAATTTCCATTTTTTGGAAACAGGCATATGATAGGGAAAGCCTTTCATAAGTGTGAATTATTATTATTATTATTTAGAGGTTGGTCCATTTGTTTCCCAAATAAACATTATTTTCTCATCTGTTAATTCTACTTCACCTCTTCCCTTTTTCTCTAGACTTGGAAACGAAGTTAGCACAGCCAAGTACAAGTAACTTTTATATCTGCTTTAGAAACTAGCATTAAGTTCCTAATATTAAACACTCTAGATTGACCTACTTTCCCCCTGAATTCCTAAGTAGGGCCCTTCCTTTTTAGAACCATCCCCACCAAAGTGAGAAAAAGCCTGCACTCTGAGGCTCCTGCTCACATACTAGCAAGTCCAGCACACACTTTTAGACATGATATATTTTTCTCCCAAGTCAAAACTCAAATTTAAAGTATCAGCTTCTGCAGGCTGGTATGGAGAGAGAGAGCTCGCGTTTCTCTAGCACCATGGAGATAACTAACACTTCTGCAGCATTTACAGGTTTAAAAGTACTCTTACCAGTACCCTAGAGGGGGGCAGAACAATTACTGTTATTTTTTTGTCCTGGGTCTGTGATTTCATTCATGGGGCACTCCTCACGTGGAAACTCCCTCCACTAATGTGAGATATGGTCCTAAAGCTTTGCTTGGGCATTCAGCAATTAAGCGACTTGCCTAGGGTTTGTCACATAACCAGCATGGGTCAGAGGCAGATTTTGAACCCAGGACTTCCTGAATTTGAGGGCCAGCTCATACACTGTTCAATTTTTACAGATGAAGAAACTGGCTCAGAGAGGTTGTGATGTGCCCAGAGTCACCTAGCTAGCGAGGGTGAGAAGTAGGATTTGAACCCAGGTCTCCTGATCACAAGTCTAGAACTCTTCCAACAGACAAAATCACAAAGATGACTGACTGCTTTTAGCCCAGGCTAAAGAGATTTCAATAACTCTTGAATTACTTATCAATCTCAAGCTATGGAACACCTTACAATAGGATTTGGCCTCAATGGCAAAACACAAGCCTACTGTGGGTGGGCCTCAGTCTGAGTCGACAACCCATGAAATGTTACCTTTGACACTGTGCTTGCCCTTGGGTAACTTGCTGATGTGGGATGCATGCTTCAGTTCATACCTACTCAAGAGAACACACAGAAAAATGCATTTTTCAGTCTCTCTGCAGGAACAAAGGTACACCAAATATAAGGATACAGGCTGTCCCTAAAGTCTTAGGGAAGCTTTCAGCCATAAAGAGCTTAAAACTGCCTTAAGACTCTTGGGATACCATGCCTTAGTAACCTTAACAAAAGGTGGGGACCATGTAGCTAGTTTGTTCAAAATACAGCAATTACAGCAGAACTTGAAACTGGAAACATGGCTTATTCCACCCCTCAAAGCCCCCCAATATGATTCAGTAAGTACAGATTAAGCATGCCAAGTACTGTGCCAGGTGCAGGGATGGAAAGACAAAAGAGAACAGCCCCTACCCTCAAGGAGCTCCCGTTCTAATATAGGTGAGCCTGCACCTCCCCAAGCCAGAAGCAAGACTGCCCAACCCCAACTTTCCAGCTTGCCCTTAGGTGTTGTCAGCTGCATCAGAATGTAAATCACTAGAGAGCAAGGACTGTTTTGGGGTCGGTATCCCAATACTGAGTGCTTAAAGTAATCTATGTGTATATTTGTTATGAAAGGTTCTCTGGTTTGGAATAATGGGAAATTTCTATAGTCTTTACCTAGACAAGCAATTTAAAAGGATTTTTTTTCTCCAGCTTGAAGCCTACCATGTCCCAATGGCCCCAAACCAAAGTTACTTACATGTTTCCAAGGGCAACTTCTCCCAGGAGGATTAATCCTATGGGGTCTCCCTGAGATGTGTGGCAGTAATTGGCACTTTTGGAAACCATGTCAGCAAAATAGATTCCTTTACCAAACATGTAGCCAGTCTATAGGATTGGAAACAGAACAAAGATTTGAGAGACTATAAAAAGTACCACGTGGAACACAAATGAAAGAACAAGAGCAAATCATAAATAAGCTGAAAACTTCTCAATGGAGTACTGATTCCAGGCCAATGATACAGCAATTTTGATTTGAAGGTGGGCATAGTCTAAACTTGTACTGCTAACCCTATAGTGATCTGCAGGTATCATTAACCATTCTATACTCGAGAATTAGTCCTGGTCTGGGGTCACAGTCTCAGGGAGTATGTCCATAGGGCAACCAGCATAGTCCGATGTCAGGAAACTGTGAAGAATGGCTAAGGGAAATTATGGATGTTCAGCATGGGAAAGAGAAGCCTTGGGGAGGGAGTACCAACAGAGGCACAGGAAGGGGAGGAGTCATGAGTTTGCTTCATCTAGACCAGTGGTTCTCAAAGTGTGGTCTGGGAGGTAGAAACTATTTTCATAATAATATGGCATTTATCAATACATAAGTATTGTAATTATGTAATTAACTCATTTAAAAAAGTTCTTTTTAAAAAATAAAAGCTCTTTTAAAAGTATAAAGTCATCCTGAGACCAAAAAAATTTGTCAACTGCTGATCTAGAAAGTGGCATAGTTGAAAGTTGGGCGTGCTATTTTTTTCTTTTATTATCTATTATTTCTAGTTTTCAACATTGATTTCCACAAGATTGAGTTACAAATTTTCTCCCCATTTCTACCCTCCCCCCACCCCGAGATGGCATACATTCTGACTGCCCCTTTCCCCAGTCTGCCCTCCCTTCTGTCAACCCCCCTCCCTTTCCCCTTACTTTCTTGTAGGGCAAGACAGATTTCTATACCCCACTGCCTGTATATCTTATTTCCCAGTTGCATGTAAAAACAACTTTTTTTTGAGCATTTGTTTTTAGAACTTTTGAGTTCCAAATTCTCTCCCTTCTTCCCTCCCCACCTACCCTTCTTAAGAAGGCAAGCAACTCAATATAGGTTATACATGTATCATTACGCAAAACACTTCCATAATAGTCATGTTGTGAAAGTCTAATTCCCTCTATCCTATCCTGTCCCCCTTTATTCACTTTTCTACCTTGACCCTGTCCCTTTTCAAAAGTGTTTGCTTTTGATTACCTCCTCCCCTAATCTGCCCTCCCTTCTATCATCCCCTTCCCCCTACTTTCCTGTAGGGTAAGATACCCAAATGAGTGTGTATGCTATTCCCTCCTTAAGTCAAATCCGATGAAAGCAAGATTCACTCATTCAGTTGGGTGTGATATTAACAGACAAGACTAAATCTAGAGCCCAGAGCTCTTCAATTTCTGTTTCTCCTATGTCCCCTTGGGCAGGCCAATTAAACTTGCCAGGCCAGTTTTGTGATCTGTAAAATGAGGAAGGTGGGACCAGATGGCCTCCAAGATCCTTCCCAATTTTAAATCTATGGTGCTAGCTCAGAAATGTACTAGCTGCATGACCACATGTGAGATTCATCTATAAAACGAGGACAATACTTGTATCATCCATCTCATAGGCTAGTGAGGAAAGTGCTTTGTAAATCACAAAAGCATTAAATAAATTTAAAGGACTGTCACATAGAAAAGGGATTGGATTTATTTTGTATCATTTTAGAGGCAGCATTAGGAGCCAGTGGAAGACAGATTTTTGTTCAATATAAACGGGAAAAATCATTAAGACTTGTTAAAAATGGAATGACATGCTCTGTTAAAAGGTGAGCTCCTTTTCACTGAAAGGGTTCAAGCAGAGGCCAGATAAACATCTGGTAGATTATAGAATGGATTCCTATACTGAAGGGACACCCTGGCCCTCCGCATTCATATTTATCCCCTCCCACTGTGAGCTAACTACGTGAGCTTTCTTTCAAACAAGATCTCTTCCCTCTCTCACTGGGCTATTCACTTGAAGGCACCTATGGAGAAAAATACAGCCGAATAAAACCTCTCCTACCCCAGATGAGCTACCTACCACGGGGGCTTCGGGAGGGGCAATTCGAAGACCCTGAGAGAGTATTCCAGCAAAGTTGGTGGCCCTGGACCCGTGCCACAGCAGCCGCCGATTATGAAGCTGCTTAAAGGGCTTATAGCGTTGGCTTTCCCCTTCACGCTCAATCTTGAAGATCTAAAAGCAGTATTTAACAGGAGACAAAAGTATGAATGAAATCCTGGTTGGTCACTCACTGCTCAAGGCTACTTCAAAGCAAACATAGCTCTCTCCGTTTTCCCCTTTCTCAAATCCAAAACAAAACACAAATTTTGGCGAGCCACTAGGAGAAAACTGTTTGCTGGGCAAGAAGCTGTGGTGTTTCTCCCTTTGGAAGTCTTTTTAAAAAGCCAGAGGTTCTCTATTCAAAGATAAGAGATGGTTCTCAAGTTCAAAATTTACAGATTTCTACTATTTCTGCTGTTACTTTCTAAACTGTTCTTCAGAGACTTGATAATCCAACTACTTATTCTCTTCAATTGCAGAGCTGGATGTTAACCTGTGATAAATACAATCTTTTTTTGAAGCTTAAAATTATTTTACACCTAAATATAACCCTCCCCACCTACCTCCTTATCCAGAGCCATTCCCTATAACCAAGGATAGAAAATAAAGAGAAAAAGTAGTTTTTAAAAAAGAAACATTGTTTTAGCTTTCTGATTAACTTTCTTGGTTTTGAATGGGAGTACCTAAATTTTTAATTTGAGAAAAAGGAAAATAAAAGAAGGGTGCTTTAAAATAAGCTCAGTTTTTGCTCAACTGAAAGATGGGCCATTTCCTAAAAATGCTTTTGGGTATGTTCTGTCCCACCCAGGGGCTGAACAAAGGAAGAAGGAAGTAGAATGGTTTCTTACATCAATAATTTCTAAGTCGTAGGCATTGTGAGTCGTAGCATGTGTGTTCTTAACATATTGCCTGATAATGTCAGCTTCTTCTGAATTCTGGTCAACCACCTGGAAGAGACTTCGAAGAATGAAGGAAAGGAAGGAACCCACCCACCCATTCAGGCCCAGGACTGATCAGAAACCTGATCAAAACATGCTTAGAACAGTACTTCTTTGGCAAGTAGACCAGTTTATAGGGAGGTGGTGTGCCATGGGTGAAAAGGCATTGGCTGGGTAGTCCGGATTGATAGGTTCTAGTCCCAGACCGTATCATTCCTCTTAGAAGACTCCTGTGAAATGGGCAGTAGTACATTTTAGTGTATGGACAAGAAAGATAATATACAGGTGATGTTACTTGGTTCAAAGTACTTTACTTGGAGTAAAGGTCAGAAATGAGCTCAGAGGATCCCAGATGAAGAGCTAAAAGGGACCTCAGAGGCCATCTTGTCCAACTGCCTAATTTTCAGATGCACATATTGGTGCTCAAGGAGCTCTAGTGACTTGCCCAGTGTCACAGAGGTAATAAGTAGGAGGGATGTGGAAATGGAACCCAGGTTCTGACTCTAGGGACAATGGTCTTTCTGGTTCTGTAGGTGGCCCACCTAGGGCTGAATCACATGTCACTTTTAAGATTGTCTATACCTGTTATTTTATTTTTAAAGAAAGAATCTTATCAACTGGCAGGTCTGCTATGGCTGCCATCTGAGGTGATGTAAGAGTCACCGGATTTCCAAGGGATGACATTTTTTTTCCCCAGAGCTCTGTAGACACAGGTATACATCTTTTAGAAGTTAATCCACAGTCAGGCATGGTGGAGTGCTAGAGCTCTGAGCTGCAATGGGTTAAGCCAATCGTGTCCACAATAAATTCAGCACCAACATGCAAGACAGGGGCTGCCAGGCTACCCAAGGAGGGTGTGGATCGACATAGGCAGGAAATAGAGGCGATTAAATCTACTAATCAGTAGTGCCTCTGGGGCCCTAAGTATCTGTTGCAGTTTCAGCCTGGGTAAGATGCAGAGACCCAGTTAAAAAAAAAAAAAGACAAAGACTTATAACTTTTACTCTGGACCAAATACAGGAAAAAATTTCCTTTAAATACCTAGCTCCTCAAAATCCCCTCTAAATCAGGGCATTTTGGGGGTCATGGGCCCCTTTGATAGTCTGGTGAAGCTTATGGATCCTTTCCCAAAATAACATCTTTATTAAATAACTGAAGGAAATGTTGTTTCCTTTAGAAGTTAGTGAAAATATAGACATAATTTTTCCCGTAAGTTCATAAACCCCATGAAATCTATTAATGGACTTGGACTCCAGGTTACTCTAAAGGTTAATTAAGCCCATGGCTTGGGAACTGAATTTGTAAAGAGAAACTATTTTTTCAACTGCGGAGACAGGCTAGGTTATGATATAGTCAAAGTCCAGTCCCTTTAGCAAAAGGAAGGGATAGGGATAGCTGTTACCTTAATATCAGTTTTAAGCTTCTCATAGTTGACGTCAATGGGATCCTTGCTGCCATCTTCAGATCCCCCACGGAGCAGACTATATGCCACCTCAATGTCCAGTAGGTTGTCTAGCATCTCTACTTTGGCCTGGACAATCAAAAATGGGTCATATGCTGAGCTTCCATCCAAACCTTGATAGGTGTGAAGGATAACTTATATATATGTAATTGACCTTGTCCTGCATGGAAAACAGTATACTACAATTCCCCAAGGGAAAATGCAACATGCCTTGAATTGATGGTATAAGAAGATGTGGAAGGATTAGTAGTAAAAATACAAATGGATCACTACTTACCCAGGCCTAATTCTGGTCAATCAACTTAGTGAGCAAGTACTGACTAAGTGCTTACCCTGTGTCAGGCGCTGATAAGTGCTAGGGATACAAAGAAAGGCCAAAACAGTTCTTGCCTTCCAGAGGGGAAAAGAGCAGGTATATAGATAGGCACATATAAGATTTATACAGGGTAGACAAAAATGCCGCACCAGCGTTTTCTATTTCATCTTGGAACTAACGGAGCCACTGGAGTTTACTTAGTCTGGGTGGTAACGTGGTCAGATCGAGGCATTAATAAAGTCGCTTTGGCATCTGAGCAGTGAATGGACTGAAGCAGGAGAGAGTTGAGGCAGGGAGAACAACCACAAGGTTATTGCAACAAGACCCTTAAAATGCCTGGCACAAAGTAGGCACTTAAGGCTTTGCTCAGACACTAACACAGTAGATGCTTAATAAATGTTTGTTGACTGGCTGGTCTTCTACTGGGAGGTGGGGGGAAGGGGGAGAGAAAGCTTTCCACATTATTACTAGGCTAAAGAGATGGAGGAAGAACTATCTTTTTTCCTTTTGTGATTTCTGGTCTCCAGTGAGTGTGACTCATTCGGATACTATATACCTAAGACTGTTTCAGAAGATCAGTCTTGGAAGGCAAGAGAGCGAGTGTAGCAGCAATTTAGATTTGAGGGCCATGTGACCTGCTTGCATCTCAGGAGGCCTAAGTCAGGTGTGGTAGGAGGAGCTTCCTGACAGGAAAAGGAAGTTATGTCACAGGGGGGAGAGGGAGAAAGGGGGAAGAGAGGGAGGGAGGGGGAGAGGGGGAAAGCACGCAGTTATGGTTGTTAATGGCTGCCCTTGTGATTGTTAGAACTGAACAGGCTGACTTAGCTGTACTTTTGAGTTTGTTTTCAGGAAGACCCCAGCAGGGGCTCAGAGAGGTTTTGGGACGGTGAGGCTCCATGTTGTGATATTGCGTACGGAATGTTTTACTGCTCGGATAGATTGGGTAGATGGCTTATGAGATATGGTTCTCTGGTGTCTGAATAAATGGTTTATTTCTTCTACCTTCTACGTGGAGAGTCTCACATACTTTGCAATACAGAACCACATAAGCATATTGACAATTATCATCTACATTTTTATTACTGCCTTCCTGATACGGCGAGACGAGCTTAACTCTTCCTTCAGCCAATTCTTTATGAATAGGTGGAGTCTGACATGCCAGTAAATAACTCCATCTACATCTTATTCATCTAAATGCTAAGAAGTTATCTGCCATGATACTTGAGAAGAGGTGACAGGTGTGGGAGACAGGGGAGGAGGATGTCAAAGGACTAGGTCAGTAGCCTTCTCCAGCCTGCCTGCCCAGGAGTTCTCTTCCTTACCTGCACACAATCAATGTTGTTCAGAAGTGGGGGCTTCTTCATTCCAAAGTCATGGGGGATCAGGGTATAGAAGCGATTGGAGAGGTCCAGAATCTGAGAGTCGTTGCCACCCTGGGACACCACCTGCAGAAGACACCACAGAAGGAGGTAACACAGTTAAGAACAAGAAAGGGGAAGGGAGCTGATATTAGACACTCCCTCTCCCCATTTCTCTACCTCCCTGCTTAGAAGGGAGGAACATAAACTTTATTACCCCAGACAGGTCTAAGTGGAGGTTATGATGATTATGGGACTACCAATATTTCATGTTGAAACTAACCTTCCATATATTGTGTTACTGAGGACATTTGGGTGGTTTTTAAAACCAGTATTCAAGAAAGGAGTTAACAGTAATATTAATTAATATGGACGACTGGACATTTTTGTAGAAGTTGTTTCTGGGTTTTAGGGAAAAAAAAAGCCAAAACCACTGCCCATATGCCCAGAAGGTACATTTTAAATGGCTTCTACTCAATCTCCATCTTCTCAGTCAGGAAACTGGTTGTCTAAAGCAAGTTACCTTGTATTACACTTGCAACCTGGCTCTCCTTTGATGGTGATCTGTTTGGTGGAATGAGTACAAAGGTGTTCAGTAAGTCTTGCTAAATGAGTAAGAGCTAGGTCACCAGGGTGAGAACTGGTGGAGAGACCCCCTGGCAGCGAAAGGTTCAATGAACTTGCAACATGGTGGGCAGTGACTCTGGGTTAGGCATAGCCTCTTGGACCCAGCCCTTCCTTTCTTCTTACCCTCCCAAATCCCTGCCCTAACACACAATGGGAAGAGAGAACTGTCCTTAGCATCAAGGAAAGATGCTATTGAGAGGAAGCAGCTCTCTCTCTAGTCTAAGATCTAACTTGCTGGGAATCCTCTCCACTGATTACCAGAATTTTATCTCCCTAAAATATCACTGCCCTTTCCTGGGATGGATCCATTGAGATGGGCGTGAGTATTTTCCCTTCAAAGCAGGCCCCTGAGAGTAGGTAAGTTTTCTACACAGAGTTTGTGATTTAATTGCAAGCTGTATTTTCCACCTTTAGTTCAGCTCAACCACCACCCACTAAGCACTTAACACATCACAGGCAAGGCACTGAACTAGGTGCTGCGATACAAAGACAAAAAAATGAAAACAGTTCCTGCCCCCAAGGAGCTTCCACTCTCCTGGAACACATAAAATGTACAGGTAGCTAAACACAAGGTAATTTAAAAGAGGAGAGAGCAGTAACAACTTGGGAGATCGGAAATTGATCCTTGAAGGAAAAGCAAAGATTCTGAGAGATAAGGAGGATTTGTTCTTTCCTAGGAGGGTGGGAGAGAATGGAGACAGCTTGTGTGGATGCAGAGGTGGAAGAGGGAATGTCACATTCATGAAGAAGCCAGTAAGTAGTTCAGTTCAGCTGAACGCAGGGAGCATGAATAGTTAGTTAAGTCTGGAAAGGTAGGTGGGAGTCAGACTGTCATGGGTCTTAAATGCTAAACTGAGGAGTTTTTTTTATTTTAGCAGCAAAGGGGAACAACTAAATTTTTTGAGCAGGGGGAGTGATATGGTCAGGCCATTGTTTTAGTGATATATTATCTAGGCTGTATTGAAGATGGACCAGAGAAGGGAGAGACTGGCATTATTACAGGAGATGAGGGGTGATGACAGCCTGAGCTAGGGGGTTGGGTGAGATATGAGGAATGCAGACATGCTGGTGGGGGAGAGGGATGAGTCACAGACGACTGTGGTTACAAACAAGAAAAGTAGCTGTGCCTGGAACAGAAACAGGGAAGTCTAGAAGAGGGAGAAGTTTAAGAGGTAAGATCATCAACTGGCCTTGACAAAGAAATGGCCATCTTTTCCTCAGAGGCTGCCACAAAGGAGAAGAGAATGGGTGAATATATGGGGAATCTATAGAGGAGTTTAAGATGCAGACTAGGAGGAATACATGATGTTGCTGTTTTCTCAGTAAAGCAGAAGGCAAGATTAGAAACTGAGGGAGGGTGGGGTAGGCTGAGGAGAGAAAAGCTCTGGAACTATTTGGAATGGTGACAGAAAGTCAACAGAGAAGAATAAAAAGGTTTCTGAGTAGCTCTGAGAGCCCAGTTGAGATTAGCTCACATAAATTTGTAACTGATCCAGTTGGCATGGTTATGTGATACCCTCCAATGGTATTTGATAGCACAGGAGTAGGACTAGAGAGGGCAGATGGCAACAGTGATCCAGGGCTGAGGATGGGCAGGGTGCCAAGAGCGGCAGGACAAGGGAGAAAGGAATCCAAGAGTGGAGACAAAGGCACAGTTGAATTGGCAAACTCTAAGTCAAGGCTATGATGGGAAGTCTTTTATGGTGCATTTAAAAAAAAAGGACATCCTATGCAAAAACCCAACATTTTTATGGGCTGGGAAAATGAAAATCTCCATTAAGTTTTTAACTTAAAAAAAAAAAGGTTTACCAAATTTCTTACAATTATTTTTCCTTTCTCTTGAATTTCATCTTAATAGCAACTTTCTTGAAATAAATTAACTGAGAAAATTCTTAAAAAGTTAAACTCTCACTACTCCTTTCCTGCTCCAAATTAAAGCCTGACTTCTATAAAGATGTGGCTAAATGGAAGCCTCGAGTGACTAATAAAATGCTTCCTATGTCTTGAAGAAGTGAAGGTGAATGAAAGGGGAGAGAGAGTACAGTGGTATGTGATGGTACTATGCTTCATGCTTACCTGCTGGACCTCGCTGAGGATTGAATATGCATTCTGGATCTGCCTCTTGCTCAGCTTTCCCAGTGGCATCTTCTGAAGGTCAATCTGATGAGAGAGTCATTCCATTACAAGTGAGTTTCCCTAAAATGCTATGGGATGATACCAATAACTCTTTCAGTGACACACCTCTGAGTTGAATTTTCCAGCTGGAGTGGAGAGACAGATACTAACATACCGTATGTTTGATAGAACGTCTATTACCAGAAACAAAGAATATGGCTATAAATTCAACGTGTCAAATCAATAGAACTAGTCCTAAGGTCTGTAAAAAAGGACACCGCTGTTCATCATTTGCTTTGGGGACAACTAAAAGCCTCCAAGTTGTCTGAAAGAAATTACTATCAACAGAAAGGGACATGATCATTTTCATCAAATGTTAAATCTGGAGTCAACCAAACTGTGGCTCCTTCAATGCCTCTGGAAAAGACCTGGTTATTGAGGTTTTATTTTGCTTTTTAAATTATTCCCCCTTCAAAATTAACAAGCGATTATTTCACCCAGCTCTTATTTCTACCTCCTTCCCCACGAGAAGGAAAAACAAAATCACTGTTTTGATTTTTCTTGCAAAGTCAAGAAAAACAAATCCCCATGTTGGTCAGGTATAAAAATTTATGTGTCATCCTGTAACTTAAGCCCATGATTCTCTGCCAGATGGGTAATATGCATCTTTATCACTAATGGAGAAGAACTTGGAGCATGGTCCAGGCTATGTGACTGTGACGACAAAATCAGAGTTATGATCATAGAATCTAAAGAGTCTGAAGGGACCTTAGATGTAGATCTAATATATTATTTACATTCTAATTTTACAGTGAGGAAACAAAGGAGCAGAGATAAACCAAAGTAACATAGCTATGTTCTATCTCTTAAGGTGAAGCCAAATAGGCTGAATTTGCCAAGGGCAATGTCAAACATCCAATGACAGGAGCAGAAGAGAGACGTTGCTCAGTTTCTACCTTGAAGCAAAGACAGACTCCTTCCTCCTCTTACTTGAGGGGAAAGAGTGGGATCCAGGAAGAGAGTAATTCCTCTAACAAAGGTGACATTTTCAGTTCCACCCTGTAAATACCCATCTCAATAAGCTAATACACAAATCAGTTCACAGTGTGCAGGGAAGACACATCACTAAAGAAATTAAAACCACCTTTTCTATTCAGTTGGCCTAAACTGTTACTTTTTTTGAAGGGGGAAGGGAATAAATGTGTGACTGGCTATTCTCAACGATGATCTAATCTACAATTTAGACTAGTGATTCTCTTTAATAGCAAATAGACTAAGCTCTTCTCCCATACAAACTGGAGCCAAAGAAAGAGTAATTTTTTATTTCTGAAAGAAAAAAAATAGAAAGGGGGAGGGGGGTAAAAGGGAAGGCACTGAGGAACTCAAGGGTCTCCAAGAAGCTTAAAACATCTGTCATCAATATAGTTTCATATTAAAACTACCCTCTGCGGGGAAATACATTAGCCTATACAGACGAAAGATTCATAGTTCCTGTATCTAAAGGAAGGCAAGATAAGCAAAGCTCCATTTTGCTTCATTCCTTCCTAAAAGGAAGCTCACTAATACAGGACTGACCCTGGACCTGTGATTTCAGTCTAAAAGTAACTTTCAGATGAGGAAGCTCCCTTCACCAAAACCTTCCCTTACTGTTAGAACTGCCTTATATACTAGGAGGGGGAAGTGACCAGTAAGGACCAGCAGCAGGCCTTGAAGCCAGGTAAAGGCTTGTCTTCTGTCCACTATCTCAGCAGCCCCTCATCCCATTTAACACTGTTAGCAAATGGGCTGGCCAAAATTAACAATATATAACAACCTCGAATTCCACCATGGCTTTTTTCATGCTCTCCACATCAAAGATCATCTTGATGAGGTTCTGAACTGGTTTGGGGAGTTTTGACTTGGTGCCAGCACTGACAGTCAGCTTCTTCACAGCCTCTTCATCCTGGGGGAGGGGTAGGGAAACCAGAAGGAAAAATCATTGAAAGCAGGGAAAGAAATAGACCTCAATACGTTATAAACTCCAAACCAGTAACATCTATCTACACTGGGTTCAGCTGGCAAAAATAATCCTGGCCTTCAAGGACATTATACTCTAATGTTTACATTGGAATGATCACTATAGGTTTTGGATAACTGATTAAAGGGCAAGGAGAAAATGCTCTAAGAAGGTCCTAATGGTACCAATCTGCAATTCTCAAGTGGCTTTCCCCCTCATTCATCAGACCTTCAATTTTCTTGGTGTAGGGACCCCATCTCCCCAACCAGGGTCACAGTAAGGAGCAACTGCACTAGTAGTTTGAAGAGTCTTAGAGCATTTGCCTGGAGGTACTAAGGCTTTGTCCAAGGTCTCACAGCCAATAGAAAGGGTTTTTAATGAATGATTTAAAAAAAGACAAACATGTTTAAATAAAAACAAAAAGCCCTTAAGAAATGCTAAGAGCTCTCCAGTAGAAATAGAGAGGTACAGAAGAATACTCAATCTTCAACCACTGGGGCACTCTATTAAGAGACCCAATACACCAATTTAGGATTTTCTTTCCTCTCTTTTTTGGAAAGCAAGAGAACAAAAGCACTTTTAAGGCCTTGTGAACCAGGGACCAGCATTAGATTTAAATTTATGACTTCTAGTTAAGTCAGGGAATCTGGCAGACAGACTGCTTAGTTCTCTATCGGGACTATGAACTGGACAGTTGTTTTCTTCTAATTTGTAAAGTTGGTTGGGGTCTAGAACTATGCCTCACTGACCACTTTTAGGGATGTCACTTTCCAATGATTTATATTCTTGTCCACGCTTTCCTTTCCATATCTCTTCCTATAAAATTTTAAAGCAAAGACCTTCCCTCACTGGCTCTAGGAAGGGCATACTATTTCTGATGGAAGGATATTAGATGATTACCTGCCCGTAGTCGATCTCCAGGGGGTAGAACTTCTTAGGATATTTAGTGAAGTTGCTGGAATGCCAGGAGTTGCCTGTTTTCTCCTCATATAACTTCAAAAAATGATCAATGGCATCTTCCCTGGATGACATCTGTTCCAATTTATTGCTGCCAATCACAGTGCCTACTCGACCCCAAGATCTAAATATCCAGTACCTGGAGTGAGGGGCAGGGAACATGGAGGAGGAGAAAAAACCAAGTCAAAAGGTCTAGATTTTAGTTGCATGTACTGAGGGGAAATGACTTTCCAAAGAAACTTTACTGAACAGCAGCAACAAAAAAAACACCCAAGGACAATCTAAAGTTTAGGAAAATTCACGAGCTCTTTACACCCCCTAAAATGCTCTATTCAAGGTAACAGTAAGCTGTGTTTAGGATGGGCTGCTTACAGAGAGAACAAAGGAGTTAAATTTCCATTTGTGTCAGGGTGGCCTAAGGACTTCTTAAAAATGCCATTCCTGACTACTAGGAGAGCTCCCCTATCAACCCTACCCCAAAGTAGTCTGTGTGATCCCTGATACCGGCATGTGCACTCCCCCTTCCCTGCCCCCCCCCAGAGGAAGGAAAGTTGAACCCAGTTTGCTCCTGGCCCTCAACAGTTGTACTTGGAACTTGTTAACTCTTATCCTTTCTGGCCCATGGAGCTTTCTCATGACTCACAATTGGAAGAGAGAAAAAATTCCTACCCTCTAAAGAAGGGTTATTTTGGTGTAGAAACCATTTGTGGAGATGGTGTGGAACACTAGATTTGGGGTCAGAAGACCTGGGCTCAATATCCAGCTCTGCAACCAATCAAGTGCGATGGACCCACCATTTTTTCCTTTTTAATTTTTTTTAAATAGTATTTTTTTTTCCAATTACACGTAAAGTTTTCAACATTTACTTTTATAAAACATTGAGTTCCCTCCCTTCCTCTTCCCCAAGAGGGCAAGCAATTTAATATAGGCTATCCATGCACAAACATAATTCCACAGTAGTCATGTTGTGAAAGAAGAATCACAACAAAAGAGAAAAACCAAGAGAAAGAAAAAACAGAAACAAGGTGAAAATAGTATGCTTCAATCTGCATTCAGACTCCATAACTCTTTCTCTGGCTGTGGACAGCATTTTCAAACATCACGAGTCTATTGTAATTGTCTTAGATCCTTGCACTGCTGAGAAGAGCTAAGTCTATCAAAGCTGATCACTGCACAATGTTGCTGTTACTGCATACAATGTTCTCCTGGTTCTGCTCATTTTACTCCATCAATTCATGTAAGTTTTTCCAGGTTTTTCTGAAGTCCACCTGCCCATCATTTCTTATAGCACAATAGTATTCCATTACGTTCATATACCATAACTTGTTCAGCCATTCCCCAGTTGATGAACATCCCCTCAATTTCTAATTCTTGGTCACCACAAAAAAGAGCTGCTATAAATATTTTTGTACACGTGGGCCCTTTTCCCATTTTTACTATCTCTTTAGGATACAGACCTGGTGGTGGTATTGGTAGATCAAAGGAATACACACTTTTATAGCTCTTTGGGCAAAGTTCCAAATTATGAGCCCATCATTTCAACACTGAAAAATTCTGGTGATGGTACAAAAGAAAGAACACTGTCAAAGAATCTAATCTGCAGTGACCCAGAAGGTAGCACATTAACCAACAGTGATTACTGAAAAAAAAAAATCATAGAAGATATCACCCCAAGAAATGCAAGGTTGGAAAAAGAAATGGGCCAATCATGCAGTTAGAGGTGTCACAGTGGATAAAGGACTGGGCCTGGAGTCAGGCATACCTGAATTCAAATGTGGCCTCAGCCTCATTTCTAAAATACACAGGGAACTGAGCCAAATATATAGGAATACAAGCCATTCCCCAATTGAGAAATGGTCAAAGGATATGAACAGGCAGTTTTCAGAGGAAGAAATTAAAGCTATCTATAGGCATATGAAAAAATGCTCTAAATCACTACTGATTAGAGAAATGCAAATCAAAACAACTCTTAGATACCACATCTCCCCTGTCAGATTGGCTAAAATAACAGAACAGGATAATGATAAATGCTGGAAAGGATGTGGGGAAATTGGAACATTGTTACATTGCTTGTGGAGTTGTGAGATGATCCAGCCATTTTGGAGAGCAATTTGGAACTATGCCCAAAGGGCTATAAAAATGTTCATACCCTTTGACCCAGCAATACCACTTCTAGGGTTGTATCCCAAAGAAATCACACAAGCGGGAAAAGGACCCATATGTACAAGGATATTTATAGCGGCTCTCTTTGTGGTAGTCAAGAATTGGAAATCAAAGGGATACCCATCAATTGGGGAATGGCTGAACAAGCTGTGGTATATGAAGGTAATGGAATACTATTGTGCCATAAGAAATGGGGATGATATGGACTTCATAACAACCTGGAAAAACCTACATGACATAATGCTGAGTGAGCGGAGCAGAGCCAGGAGAACACTGTACACAACCATAGATACATGGATTCCGTGAGGACCAACCCTGACAGACTTCGCTCTTCTCAGCAACACAAGGTGCAGGCAAACTCCAAAGGACTCATGATGGAGAACGCTATCTACATCCAGAGAAAGAACTATGAAGTTTGAATGCAGATTGAGGCACACTCCATGCTCGCCTTTTTCTCCTCTCTTTTGTTTTTGGGTTGTTGTTGTTTTTTTCTTTTTTGGTTCTGTTTCTTCTTTCTCATTATTAATTCCATTGGTCGTAATTCTTCTCCACAACTTGACTAGTGTATAAATTAATTCAACGCGAAGTCATTCGTGGTAGCTATGAGATTCCATGCCGTCTTGGGGAGGGAGGGGGGAAGGAGGGGAGAAAATCTGGAACTCAAAATTATGTAGAACCGTATGTTGTAAACTAAAAATAAAAATAAAATTAAATAAATAAATAAATAAATGAATAAGTGAATAAATAAATAAAGCAGCCATTCAGGCAGCTGCCCAGTAAAAAAAAAAAATGTGGCTCCAGACTTACTAGCTGTGGGACCTTGGACAAGTCATTTAACCGCTGTCTGCCTCAGTTTCTGCATTTGTAAAATGAGAATGAAAATAGCACCTACCTTTCAGGGTTGTTATGAAGATGAAGTTAGTACTTATGAAGCAAAGGCTTTGCAAGCCTTAAGCATTATATAAATGCTGGTGATTATTAGTAAATGGACAGTCCTACATCATTAATATTAAAATTTGTAGAGGAAGGCCTCCAGGAACATGGGAAAGGACTCATGGACAAAAACTCCACAGGACAAGAATGTATGGATAAACTGACTGAAGTGTAGATGTTTAGCCAGAAAAGGTATCAGGAAGGGAATAACAGATGTCTTCAAGTTTTTGAAGTTCTGACATATGGAAAAGGAATCAATCATATTTGTTCTCCTTGGGCTCAGGAGGCAGAACTAGAAACAAAGAACAGATGCTTCAGAGAAGAATGTTCAGGCTTGATCGAAGGAAAAGCTTCCTAGCTGTTAAGAATTGCCCTCAAACTGAATAGATTCCTTCTCACTGGAGGTCCTCAAGTGGAGATGAGGCTGGATGACCACTTCTTGGGGGACACTGTAGAAGGACTCTTGGTTCAGGTGGGCGCCTCTGATGGCACTTTCAACTCCCAGATTCTGTTTCTGTGAAACACTCGTTGAACCTAGCACTCCAAAAACTGCTCTAAGCCATGCTCAACCCTGCCCCAAGAACCCACCTGATTTCTCGATCATCTTCCAGGAGCTGCAGTTTATAATATGAGTTGGTGCCTTTGACAATGTCCACAAGGCCAAGGGTGGCACTGAAGATTTTTCCATTTTTTTCAAGTACATGAGCCGAGTCCTCGAGCCCTGATCAAAGAGGCAAAATACTCAGTTCTAGAAGCTGTTTTTGAAATAATCACATATTCAGAGCTGGACTGGACCTCAAGAAGCCATTCGCCATCCAGTCCAACCCCACCCCGCCACCCCCCTGCAAATTTACAGATGAAGAAACAAAATGGACACCCAGAGAACATAAAAGTGACTTGCCCAGAGCCTAAGAAGTAAATGGGAGAGCTAGGATTTGAATCCAGTTCCTTTGGACTCCTACCACACTAAACTTCTCCTTTGCCATGTAGGATTAAGGATGTACTCTAAGAAAGGGGAAGAGGGGGAATTCTAGGCAGGACACTCTAAAGAGCTGAGATGCTGACTAAATTCAATTAGGCCAACTTACAATTCAATATTTATCCTATATGCTTACTGAGGAATGGGGGGAGGAAAATAAAGACAATGTTAGATAACCACATATTCACAAAAGTCAATAATTTCTCAGGTGATCTTTTTAGATTCCTCCCTCCTCTAACACTACATCAAAACCCTTGAAGACTGCTCTGCTGCCCTCTAAGTTTCTCTCACCAGAATCAGGATCCACAGCTGCTCCACCTTTCAGTGTTAATTTCATTTTCTTTTCCGATTTGTTGGTCCCTGCAAAGGAGAGACAGAAAGGTATTGAGTGAGGGGCTGCTTTAGGAAAAGGCAGTGCCTAAACCGTCCCTGACCTTATTAAAAATGAGCCACAGCATCATTAACATGAAAGCAAATTCCTGAGAAGGATGTGGATGAGCTGGTGAGTGTGCAGAGGAGGGCAACCAAGACTGTGAAGGACACTGGACATGAGCAGGCTGGAGGGAAGAAGGCTCAGGGAGAAGGGAGAGCAGACTTCAGACTTGCTCTGTTTGGCCACAAAGGGCAGAACCAGCCGCAACGAATAGAGAGAAAGTACACAGCACAGTGATAAATTCACATCTGATGCCACTTTTTAACAATGTGAGCCATCTCAAAGTGGAGTGGGCTGCTTCAAGTGGAGGTGAATTCTTACTCCTTGGAGGTCTTCAAGAGGCTGGTCAACCACGTGTTGGGTATGCTGTAGTAGGGATACCTTTTCTAGTATGGGCTGGACTGTATGGCTGCTGAGGTACCTTCCAACTCTCAAATTATATGATGGTAGATCGGTACTAGGTAAATAACATATCTTGACCCAGCTGGGTGGCACTAGGCCAAGTATAAGAAAACCCTGCAATTAAGTGCATAAATTGAGAAGCCAGTAGAGCAGCAAACTGCCATGGACCTAGACACCAGGAGAGCCAAGCTAAGCCAGTGTTGGGGCAGGACCCAGAGGAAGCCTTGATCTGAGTTTACCTTCCTCCTCCTTAACTTGACCCTTGCTCTTCTTGGAAGAGACACCTGACTTCCCTCCTGGTTTCACTTCAACAGGTTCTTGCTTCACTTCAGCGCCCCAGGAGGACAAGGTGTGCAGAGAGAGAAGCTCCTGGAGGCTCTTGCTGGAAGCAGAGACATCTTGGAGAAAATCCTCCGATACTACGCGTACATTGGCTTCTTTGACCTCTTCCATCTTCTTATTCATCTTCTCAACCTCCTCTGTTCAAACAGATGAGAAGCTAGTTGAGATCAAAATTCAAAACTACATGTGTTTGATAAAGGCACATTATTCCAAGGAAAATATAAACAACATTGTATGACAGTAAGGGCACAGGTGCTGGAATCTGAGGATCAGGGTTCAAATCTTGCCATCGCCGCCTGCTACCTGTATGACCTTGGACAAGTCAATCTCCCTAGGGCTGAATCAGAAAGCTGTAAAATGAGGGAGGAGGTTCTTAGGTCCTCTTTTTTTCACTTGGTTAAAATCTTAATCCTTTTCTCCCACCTTCTCTTCTCTCCTTTCCTTCTATACTACTATTACAACTACAGTCCTGCCTAAATTATTTTTCTAATTTGACAAGTTCTTTTTGTGTCATCCAACCTTCACCTAACTATGGGCAAGATACCATGTGAGGTTTTGTGGAAAATGGGGGAAGAATATGTAAAAGGTGGTCCCTCCTCCTAAGAAGAGAGACAGTTACACCGAAAAATCAACAATAATGTAAGACCTTGGACAAATCACTTGACCTCTCAGTTTCATCATCTGTAAAATGAGAGTTGAACTAGATGGCCTCAGAGTTAACTCCTGGCTTTACATTTATGATTCTGTAACATTTACTAAGCACTTAATGAAGTTAAAAAAAATCTCAGCAGGTGCTGTTACCTAGGGTCCATGAACTTAAACACAAAAACAAAAAGATCGCCCCAAAACCAGGCTCAGAGGCTTTATCAGACTCCCAATGAGACCCCTGCTACAGAAGTTCCCAGGGAGAGCTGGGGCAGATGGAGAAGCTGGTTCTTCCTTCATTAATCCCCTGGAATACTGGGAATGACAGCACAGTGAATTAGCTCTGTCACTTTGTCCTGTTCTAGGCTCTTCCCTGTTCTTTGCCCATCTCAGTGTTAAATAAAGAAGGCAAAATAATCCCTCAAAGAAGTGATTTAGAAAGATAGAAGATTTAGATTGGCAATTTTTCACCTGTCTTCTTGCTGTGTTCAAACTCACAGCCGTCTCTTCCTGACTGGGAACTAGTGAAAAGGTCAAAATTCTGTGCTCTTGCTTTACACCTGAAGTATGCCCCTTCTACACACTGTGGTTTAGCCTTCCATCTATTTATAGAAAAGTCATATTTAAAGTCATATTGTATTCTTTAGGTTCAAACTTGAGAAAATTCAATTCCTTGGACCAGGCAGTAAGTATACACAACCTTATTTCCCATGTGGCCTGCATCCAGGGAAAATAAACAACTCCATATTAATATTTAAGTCCAGGAAACAGGAAATTTACCCACACGGCTTCCATAACCATGCCAGCTGTTAACAACAGCACACTCAGGAAATGATATGCATGAACACCAGCCATATGTTTTCCTTCCTGCCACTTACCCTTTGGGTCTTCATTCACCTGGGCTCACTCATTACCTCTCTACTCTTTAGGCAAAACATTAAAAGGAACAATTTCAAGGGGACGGTGTGAGGAGTGGAGAGGATTCTTCTAGCCCAGGAAACCCCAATGCTGCTGAGTAATGTCACAGGGCCTTGGTTATCAGGAACTAAAGATGGAGGAAGGTGAGGTCTGCCTGTTTGCCCTGTAATTGTTTCATGTACCTTAGTTTTAGTTTTCTAATTAGATTGTCAGCTCTCTAAAAGCAGGACCAAGGCTCACTTTTTCTGCAGAACCTAGCCCTGTGTGGCGCTCCATAATACACAATGCTTTGGTAAAAGCTCTCCCTTCTCGAGACCAGGTGTTCCAGGGGCTCTAGAAATACAAGCACAGTCACACAGACAAACTCACTTTTTGTGCTAATGCAGAGGGAAGCTTTGTTCGCCGTCCCTGTCAGCTTCCCCCCAAGTTCTTCTATTGTGGCTTTCATTTCATCCTTGTTTCTGGAGAGCTTCCCCAGAGTCAGAATCTTCATGCTGGACAATGGCTTGTCTATGATGGAAAGAAACACAACTATCAAGCAGAGATGACACTACAACTGCTCAGGGGAGTCAGGCGGGGGAGAGAGAATATGGGAGAGAAATCAGACAGCGTGGAAAATAGGGGGAGCCTCATACCAGCCCAGCTTTATGTAGGCCATGAACATCGCCCTCTTCATCAGAGCTAATAATCTGGGAATGAAAAGATTCTAGTTGGAAAGAGTTAAGTCATAGTAAGAAAACAGATGCTGCCTGTTTAAGGGATCACCAGTTCTGAGAAGCAGAAACAGAGAAAAGGAACAGACAGAGGCCATGGAGACTTAGGCTTCCAGATTCTACCCCAAAGGCTACCTACTGGGGGGGTGGGGGGGGGAGGGTTGGGCGGTGAGAAGGCGGGGAGATCTGGCACAGGCTGGGATAGCTGTGTTTTGTTAAAGGGAGATTAAGGTACTTCTGGAATAGGCAACACTGGTCTCCAGGGAAAACTCATTAATTATGACGAGGAAGATGATAGTAGTTAAGAGCAGCTAGCACTTGTATAGTGCTTTACATTTGAAAAGCACCTTCAGAAATACCATCACGCTACAGAGACAGGCCGAGGCAGATGACTCTACCAACACTGAGCTCTAATCAACCGAAGAAAAACCGCCAATATCCACTGGGTAGATAAAGCAGCTGTTAATTTAAGGATTAGCTCCACTTGACATTGGTCTTCTAATCACTGCCTGTGTTCCTGGCATCTCTCACCAATACCAATATACAACCAACTTGGCCTTGACAGCTTTTGCTTCCTCCAAAAGAATCCCTGGGTCCCAGAAGACCTTCCCTGAGGAAAAGACCAAACAGTACCCTGTTTTTCTGAAAACGTCAGCAGGAAGCTTTGGACTCCAAACTACATAAGCCAAAGGCCTCAGGAGGCACCACAAGGTCTCTAGAATCTGACAATCAACAAGCATTTATTAAACACCTAATGTGTGCTGCTCCCTGGTTGTAAAGTTATACCCTCATGGAGCTTATGTTTTATCCGAATGACAATTAAAAAAAAACTTCATGTGATCTTTTGATACCTCTTGGAAAGGGGGCAGGGGTAGGGAGAGAAGAAAATCACCTGAAGGGAAGAGGAAAAGGAGTTAGCAGAGTATCCTGAGAAGCAAGAGAAGTAGAAAGACCTCTGTAACGGACAAGGCTCCTCATTAACTAGACCAAAGGGGATTAAGGCCCCCTACTTTGGGCCAACATAAACCTTACATACAGGCTCCCCCTCAGCCCCTTTCCAGCTGTTGCAAATGAAAAAACAACAAAAATGAGACTTAAAAAAATGATAAAGGAACCTGCAGGTGGCCAAACCATGTTGGTTTGCTGGGGTTTCAGAAAAGAGCCTCACGGGCGCCCTGCTAGATCCCTAGCCACTTACCTGGGGCTGAGGAGTTCACAGTGGGAGGAGTTGCCACTGATGAGGGGAGTGGTTTTGAAGTTGGGGCATTAGTTTCTGGGGGGAACACTCGGTCTTGCTTTTTGCATTTAAATTTTTTGAGGTAAGAGATTTCCCGGAACTCCTATGGAACAAAGGTTTAAGGAGGTCAGAAGCCAGCATCACCCTGAAAACCCTAGAAACACTCAGCTGTTGTTGATGTCTGAAAATCTTTTCTATGGGGGCTTTTGTCTTGGAGGGTAATATGATGAAGCAGACTTTATTTCACTAAATTATTACTATAGTCTTTAAATTAAAAAAAAAAGTAGTATTTGCTTGGAAAAACCCTAGTCAATTATACAGAACAGAGATAGGAGGCAGAATCAAATAAAGGGCTGTAGAGTCAGAGAACCTGAGTTCAAATCTTACCCCTGACACTTTCTGGTGACCTTTGGTACCTTAGGTAGGCTACCACCTAGTCCTGGCTCTGGTCACCTAACACGTTTGAAGATCACCACGTAGGTGACTTTTCTTTGATTTATGTCTTAAAACCTGGTGTCCAGAACACAATACAATAATGTCTGACCAACTCAGAGTATGGGGGGTACTATTACCTCCCTTTGTTCTAAGCACTTATTTTTTGTTGCTGTTCAGTCATGTGATCTTCATGATCTCATTTGGGGTTTTCATGGCAAAGGTACACTGGAGTGGTTTGCCATTTCCTTCTCTAGCTCATTTTTACAGACAAGAGAACGGAAGTAAACAGGATTAAATGGCTTGCTCAGGGTCACACAGTTAGGGTCAAAGGCTGGATCTGAGCTCAGGTCTTCCTGATTTCAGGCCCCTCTATCCACTGTGCCACCTATCTGCCCAAGTACTTATTACACTTAACATTATAAAGCTCCATAATTTTATCATTCTAAGTGTCCTCTCCATCAAAGCAGGCCACAACCTCTCTGCACCTTAAAACTAGCCTTTGTAAATTGTCATGGCCAAATATTCAACTTTCTGGTGAGGCACCGTGCCAACTTAGGTGGACTGCTTCCCAAGTGAGATGTGTCTGATCACTGAAGCCTTTTCAGTGTGGTAGGGACTGCCAGGGCTCATGCTCTACATGCCAATGAGTCACTGGTCTTTACTTTAGTGAAGGATTTTAAAAGCTGTATTTTTTTGTTGCTTCAGACTCATGTAGGGGAATTTCTAGAGATGAAACTCTCCATATCAATGCAGAATGAGAACTATCCTATAATTGATAGACCTAAAGAGGCAGCTGTAGAAAAGTCACCTCAACTAAACTAAAATAGGGATAAGAATGCCTGCAGTACCTCTCTCCTGGGGTTGTTGAGCAGATCAATTGAAATAACATTGTGTGAAGCATTTTACAAAGGGTAAAAGCACATATACGTCAGTCATTATTCTCAATGCAGATTTTAAGTTTGCTTTCTACTCATCATGGCATTGCTGATTCATATTGAGCTCGAGTCCATTCACCTCATTAACCCCCGAGTTTTACTGGTATGAATTATTAAGGTGTGTCTCACCATTCCTGCATGTGTACATTTATTTTTAAACTCAAATGCCAAGACTTTATATTGACCCCTAAGTTTTATAATTTCCTTTTTGAATTTTGATTTAGTATCCTGGGCATTAATTCAATAAATGTGTATTGTGAGCCTACCATGTGCCAGGCACCGTGCTAAGCATTAGCTATTCCTTTCCTCTGTGTGTCAACTGAACAAGAGAATATCCCACGTCTTCACCCAAGTCACTGCCATATTTCAAATTGTTAGTTTCCATGACAAATGTTGGAAGGGTTGCAGGAAAACAAGCACATTAATGCAGTGTTGGCAGAGCTGTGAATTGGTCCAGTCATTCTGCAAAACAATTTGGAACCATGCCCCCAAACATAACTAAACTGAGCATACCAGAAAGAGGAAAAGGACCCATATACGCATAAATATTTATAGCTGCTCTTTTTTTTGCAAGGGGAAAGCAACAGAAACAAAGGGGGTGCCCATCAACTGAGGAATAGCTGAATAAATCATGGCATAGGAATATAACAGAATACTATTGCGCTGTAAGAAATGATGACTTGTATGAACTGATGCAGAGTGAAGTGAACAAAACCTGAAGAATAACTTATACAATGACAACACTGTAAATACAAACAAGAACTCGGATCAGTACCATGACCAACCATGATTCCAGATAGAGAAGCATGTTTAGAACCTCTGCTTCGGTAAAACTGTATTAAGAAATATATTTTTTTCTAATGTCCTTTCCAGTCTCCAAGGAAAAGTCCCAGTCAAGGTAAAACAGTTTTGTCTTAGGGAAATGGTTAAAGAGGGTATCCAGCCTTTGAACAAATAATAACTTTGGTCTAATTTACTTCATTGCTTTCCCTACTCAGAGAGGATCCTATCAAATGTCTTCTATTCTGAGGAAATGGAGGCACCCTTGCAGCTCCAACTCAGAAAAGACTCTCTCTACTGCTCTCCCACAAATCCTTCTGAGTGGTCTAGGAGGGAATGGAAAGGTGACTACTCAGTAATTCTGCAATGTTAACTAACTAACCAACCCAAACTGCATTTTCATGTATTTTGATGTTTTCTTGGTTCAAGATTCCTTTAATTGTTACCTAAAATTGTATTGAGACAGAAAGTCACAGTGGAGAGCATAGGGGAAGAGTAGGGGAACTATGCCAATTGGGGTATCTCTCTCTTCAAGATAGAAATGTTTGGATAGTAATTTAAAACAATTTTTTTTCCTGGTAGACTTGAAACTATAAATGCAGAGTAGAGCATTAATATTTTCCCTTTGCTACAGAGGACTGACGATGAACACTTCTCACCCTCAAACAGAGATGGACTCAAGATGCAGAATAAGACAGGCATATGGCCAACATGGCAATCTGTTTTGCTTGACTATGCCTATTTGTTAGCAGGGTTTTGTTTTCTTGGTTTCCCTCACCTCCGCAATGGGGGTAGGAAAAAATGTGAGGAAAAAAAAATAAATGCTTGTTAAGTGAAAAACAAAATAAAAAGTAAAAAATGTGTATTTTCCAAACTCATTCCCTTCATCCCAGGAATTAAGCAATAATTTTCTAATGTTCCTACTACATTAATTAAAAAAAACACAAACTTTTTGATCACTGCAGTTTGGCCTGCACTGTAAGTAAAACTGGGCGATTAAATGGAGGCAACCAGGTGGCACAGTGGATAAGAGCACTGGGCCTGGAGTCAGAAAGACCAGAATTCCAATTTGACTTCACACAGTTACTAGCTGCGTGACCCTAGGCAAGTCACTCAAACCATGTCCACACAAAAACTGGAGAAGGAAATGGCAAATACATTCTTGTATCTTTGCTAAGAAAACCCCACGGACAGTCGGTCCATGGAATCATGAAGAGTTGGACATGGCTGAACGACAACAAAAGGCAATTAAATATTCTCAGACGAAGGTTTGGGAGGCAAACACAAGACGTTTCATATGGTATCCAGGAGAATTTAGAGATATACAAAAATGGGCCTGAGATTTATGTAAGCTGGAAACGCTTTGGAAAATAGCTCTCTAACTCTTTAAAAGATTGAAAAATTGTAGTTCAAGCTTAGTTCTTGAAAAGAGAGATACATCAAAATTTCTCCTCCCTTCTTTGAAGGGACAGGAGACTATTAAAGCTTAAAATGACACTAAGACTTCTGGGGCACACTGTACACTGTCAGACGTGGTTGAGAAGTGCTTAGTTGTGCTGAATTGCTTTGCTCCTTATGATTTATTCTGGGTAATGCAGGGGAAGGGATATGCTGGGAAATAAAGATGACGTTAAAAAAGATAACCATGCTCTGGCTCATACAGAAGACACTGGATCTGCTGTGTAGTGGCCTCAGTAGTGGGGGCTGAGGAGCGAGCCCATGAGTCCTCTGCAGGCCTCAAATGCCAAGTCTGCCCACTTACTTTGGGGATGATCCACTCCTGCCGGTTGGGAGTCTGTGTCTTCGCGACACACTTGGTCCAGGCAGTGATGTCTCCACTACAGTAGTATGCATCGCTCTTGAAGACAAACTGTCCCTTGCACTCCTCACAGGGAAGAAGAGCTCCAAAAGCCATCCCATCAGCTACTCTGTCCAATATCTTCAGCGAGAAAAGAAACAAACAAACCCAGACATGTCAGAGAACTATGGAGGGGGTTGAGAAGAGAGAAAAACACACCTGTCTACTATGAGTTGGAAAGATTTGGACAATCAATAAGCATTTATTAAGCACCTATTTTAGGCTCTGTGCAAAGCACCAGGGATAGAAGACAAAAATGAAACAGTCTCTACCTTCAAGTAACTTACACCCTATCAGGGGAGACAGCAAATACACAAACATATAAAAAATAAATACAATGAAAAAGTTTTTTAGAAGCTGGGGGAACCAGGAAAAGCTTCATGTAGACAGTGAAGCTCGAACTGAATTTTAAAATCAACATGGGATCCTAAGTAGTGCAGCTGAAGTGGGAGTGTATTCTGAGCATGAAGAGAGGGCCAGTGAAAAGCCATGGATCTAGGAGATGGGAGTGTTTGGTTTAAGGACAGCAAGGTGGAGAGCTTGCATGGACCAGAGTGTAAGAGGGAGAATAATGCAAAATAAAGTTGGAAAGGTATACTGCGGTTACATTAAAGGCTGTAAAGGCTGAACCTCAGTTCAGTCTATATTTGATTCTAGAGGCAACAAGAAGCCATTGGAATTTATTGTGCAAAAACGTCACTGGCACTTCAGGAAAAATCCTACTGATAACTGTATAACAAAGGATGACTGGAGAGGGGAGGTACTTGAGGTAGAGAGGCCAATTAGGAGGCACTCACAGGAGAAATGATTATGGACTGAAATAGGGTGGGAACTGTGAATAAAGTGCAGGGGAAGACTGTGAAATATCGGAGGTAAAATGGCAACATCTGATAGGTGATGGGATATCAATTGAGAGAGAGTGAAGAGTCCAGGACAACACCAAGGCTCGATTCCTTGGCTAAAAAGGATGGTGTACAGAGGGACAGAACAAATACCCACCAAAGTGGTCCTTCTATTCATATATTGGGGTGTGTGTATAAAAGTATTCGTATGGGTAATATACTGAATATACATCACTGACACTGCCTTATTCCCAGAACAAAAGAAAGCATAGGGTCAACTTCCATTTTGGGGACGAAGGGCAATGTTATTTATGCAATTCTACCCTTCACTCCTGCACAAGTGCACGAAGGACCAGACCCTCAGTAATATGTCTGAAGGTCAAAGAGGCTCCTACTATCATGGGAAATGGACCCCTTTACACTCTTTCTGACATCCCCTGAGCAAGAATAGCAGCCTCATTCTCAGACCAACTTGGGAACCCTAAGATATTCTATGGTATAGATAAGGGTGTCAAACCTAGCCAGTCAGCAAAACTCTCCAGTGCTTCACAATACAACACAGATAATGTTAATTCATGGTTTTCTAAGTCAGAGTGTGTGTGTGTGTGTGTGTGTGTGTGTGTGTGTGTGTGTGTATGTGTGTGTGTGGGATCCCTTTCTATATCAGTCTGACACTTGCGTAGACAGCAGCAGCCACCCACGTGTTGAAAAAAAAAAATCAATAAAATAAAAAAAAAATCCAATTCAAAGCCAGATGTTAATATGTAGACATCATCAAAGGTAGAATATAAGCTCCTTAAGGGCAGGAAGTTTCATCCCTGGTGGAGTGCCTGGACTCAGTAAATGCTTGAACTGAAGTGAATAAAAGTATTAATTATGAGGGGAGCAGAGAGGCATGGTGCAACCTGCTACTGGGGAGGCTGAGGCTGATAGATCACTTGAGTGTGGGAGTTGTGAGCTGAAGCAGAATTGTGGCTCATTGGGTGTCAGCACCAAGAGCCCCCAGGAGGGGTGGGGGCATGCCCACCAGGCTATATAAGGAAAGGAGAGAACCAGAGCAACTACATTAGCTCCCATGCCAATCAGTATTAAGCTAGGGCTGGTGAAGAATGGCTGCACTTTGAGCTTGGGTGAGATAAGGAGACCTGGTGTGGTCTACTCACCGCAGAGTCCCCAGAAGGCACTTCTTGCTTGTTAGCTATGAGCAGCTCTTTCAGGTCATTTGTAGAACAAACTTTCTTCAGTTCATCTTTGATGCTCCAGATGAGCTCTGTCTGTGTCTGTAGTAGAGAAGACAACACAAAGACCCACTGTGAACACTTGCTTCTTGCTATCCCTGAAGGACTAGTAGTGGATCCTGTTCAATGATCTCCCTGTTAGAAGGTAGGCAAATCACTGGGCCAAGTTCTAGTCTTGGGGTCACATGCCTACTTTGGCTTCAACTGATAATGGGGTGGGGGGGGAAGAGAGAAGGCATAGAACCCCTGATTCTCTTGGTAGAGGGAACTACTGATGAGAAACTCTTTACCCAAATCATTCTTCTACTTCTTGCCCCCTCCACACCCCCTAGCATTCCCCAACAGAATGCCCATGGAGCCATCCCTATAGATCCCTAAGCAGCTAGTCTATCTTACTAGTTTCTACTAAAACTGCACTTAATCTGAAGACCATGGCGGTGGGGGTTCTGACAATGCATTATGATGCACTGAAGAGTATAAAGGAAGGAAATAAGCACTTATGAAGCACCTAATATGTGCTAAGGTGCTGTGATAAGCACGGACATACTCTAGGAATCTACTGGTCAGCCCAGTCAGTAGCTTTGATTAAGGACTTAACTATGTGCCTACTCTCCAAGAGTTCACATTCTAATAGGGGAGACAATCTGCAAATAACTGGGCAAGTAAAAGATCTTCAGAGTCCATGAAAGGTGATCCAGATAAAACATTGCTTCTGTTAGGCCTTGAGCCATGAGGCTGAATAAGCATTCACTGCCATGCAGAAAAGGCCAAGCAGGTGCCTCGAAGAAGGCTGGTAACCAAGATGACACACGTTGGGACATAGCATCACTACATCCAAGTCTCACATGAAGCTCCTTCTGGTGACTTTCTTAACATGCTTTGACAGACAAGAGAATTAAAAATGGAACCATGGTGCCTGGTTCTGGTCAATAACAGTGACTAACTTTCTCTTCCTCCTCAAATGTCTCCCTGCAAGAGGTCTTTACATGGCGAAGCTCATTTCTCAGGTGGGTAGACAGACACAAGTCAGACTGTGGAAGCCACTCCATGCTTGCTGAGAAGTGCCCCTTATCCAAGTCTTGCTCTAACAGACACATGGCCACAGCACAAGTGTGTCTGGCCCACTATTGGGACAGGCCTAGGCTAAGGAAAGTAGGCCTTGCTTCTCCTTGGAAGGCTTTCCTAAAAAGAAGAGGATGGTCAGATTGAAAACTGCCACCCACCGTTTAGGGACAGGAAAAGAGGGAGCCACGGATTAAATAAAATGTGCTAACCTTGAAGAGCTTCTCCTGCTTCGTCTCTTTGTCCTTTTCCTTCTTGGCCTTCTTCTTGGCTACATCATCTCCATCTACCTCATCTCCTTTCCTCTTCCTGAAAGAGACAGACACATGAGAGGAGAGCCTCCTCCAAACCACAGCATTACCTTTCCTTTCTGAAAGGGATACAGGCCCTTGGGAGAAAAAAACCAAAAGCAGAACATTAAACCCCAGCTCACATGACTGCAGTGGCCTACTTGTTCCACATGACACACGGACAATCTTTGGGTTCTCCTGGTGGGGGTGTGGGTGCAGTGGTGATGGTCAGCTTTTAGTTAGTGAACAGTGTATTAGAGTCGGAAAGACCTGGGTTCAAGTCTCCCCTCAGACAACAGATGTGGGCAGATCACTTAACCTCTCAGCCTGTTTCCTTATATAAAAGGGGACCAATAACACTTGTAGTACTTCTCTAAAAGGCGGCTGTGAGGACTCAAATTCTGTGTAATGAAGTCCTATATCAATGTTTGCTATGTTTAACACCACCCTTCCTGGCCAAGACCAACTTCTAAATTAAAATATAGATGCATTTTCTTTTAGTATTCCCAGATGCCCTGAGGAGAAAGCCATAATTTGCAAAAAGCCATAGAGAAACTAGGAAGCTCAAGTCACAAAACACCCAGATACAAGGACTCACAGTCCTGCATCAGTGATGTCAATGCACGGCAAGCAAAATTAAGTTACAAAAAGTTGACCAAGAAAGAGGACTGAGTGCCAGACAGTGAGCTTGTAAAAGGCTGGGCTAGTCAGCATCATGATGTCAGTCACCCCATAGGTGACCATGATCTAAGGATCGAGGGGAAAGGAGAGAAAGGGAGGAAAAGAGCCTGGTTAAGTTTGGTGAAACACAGTAGCTCATGGTACAAGAAGTTTCAGGCAGGGAGGGAGTCAGGATTGACCCACAGACCATACAGAGGGAAAAGGAAGGACCTAGACTCAGAGGCTATAGATGTTGCCCCAGGAGGGAACAAAGGATGCATGCTGCAGTGCTCCAAGTGTTGTCTCACTGCTATGTGGCCAGAGGCCTATTAGCTCTCATCTTTTAGCTTCAGGTTCCTCTTCCACAAAATAGGGAGGGCGGGAGCACAGGATCTCTAAGGTTCTTTCCAGGTGATCTATGACACTATGTGCAAAACACTGATGGAAATTGAGGGATGAAATCATGCCAGCCTGGCTTTAACACCTATTCCTAAGCGACATCAGCAGCATAATCTCCGAACACGACAGGAGCCACAGAGGCTGAGCACATCAATTCCACATTTATGCCATTTTACAAACATGTTAAAAAACTTCTACACACCAGGGTTCCTTTGTAAGAAGTGGTGATGCCTGGAGGAGTTACGCTGTCCCCTGTGCCTGATTTTGTTACACGAATTTCATTGTATAGCTATACTCTGCACACGTTGGGAAAGTCAGTTTTACCCTTTAAATCTATCACCACCACCTCCTCCCCCCAAGCAGACAGCAGCTCCCTTTTCTCATGACATTCGTGGAAGCAGGAGGAGGGAGAATGATGCTTGGTCCCTGGTGAAGCAGAGGCCAGAATCCAGGTTTTACCTTCCAGTCTGGGGTGCACTTTTCCCCAGCCTCTGTTCAATCAAGCAGATAGAAATATAGACAGAGATAATCTATTACAATAATCTATAATAATATAGTCCCAGCACAATGCCAGAGCACAATTAGGAAGTCTTTGTCCTGGCAAGGAAACTGTTGCCACTTTTACCAGTTGAGGTTTCTTTCCAGTAATCTCACTGGATGGTGGATCATTGAGTATATCTCCTACCCTTCTTTGTTTCAGCTATTTTCGCCTGTCTTCTCTCCCTATTACGAATGAAGCTTCTTGAAAGCAGGATCTGTGATTGGCTATCTCTATCTGTATCAGAAGTGGCTGGCTGGCACAACCCTTTGCCCACAGAAGGCGCTAAAAATAAAAATGGCTAGTGAATGAAGTGGCTCTCGTTTTGCAAAAACTTACTTCTTCTGAATCTCCTCATTTCTGCAGGGGTACTATCATCCTTCCAGTCACCCAAGTTAGCAACCTCAGGGCCATCTTCAAGTACTCACTCCCTCATCCTATATATTCAATTAACGCCATGTCTTGATGTTTCTCTCCAGGCTCTCTTTTCTGGGAGCCCTCTCCTCACTACTTATGTGAAGACTACCCCAAATTTACGCCCTTATCACCTCTTGCCTGGACTACTGCAACAACACCCCAATTGGTCTCCCTACTTTGATTCTCTCTTTGGACCAATTCTACCCTCCATACAGCTGCCTAAGCGATTTTCCTGAGCACCAGGCTATCAAACATAAACTCATCTGCTTGGCATTTAAAATTCTTAACAGTCTGGCCCATCCTACCTCTCCAGTTTTATTAGCTATCAATCCTCTCATTATGTCTAGCAGCCCCTTTGCTGTTCTTCACACGATGCCCCACCTCCTGTCTCGGGCTTAATACAGAGGAATCAACCAATTAAATGTTTGATGATTGATTGGATGATCGCTAAAAGCTCCTGAAGTACATTGAAGGCACACCTGCTATACAAGATGGGGAAAAGAGGGAGAGGAAATACTCTTTACATCATGCTTTGCATGACTTCATTCTCCTTCGGTTCTGCTCCTGACTCTCTGGACTTTAAAGTCAGGTCTCAGCTGCTATCATTGGCCTCACAAAATCAGGACAGCACAGGGCTGTTGCAATGACTACAGCTCTCCAGTGCCCTTCCCTCACCCACCCTTCAGTCTTGACCGCTGGGAGCTGTTTCTTGAGGGTCTCCTTGTCCTCTGGCTGCAGGATACTGAAGCCTTTGAACTGGCTAGCACTGTACTGAGGCAGGAATCCCAGTTCATCTCGGCATTTGACGAAGCAGTCCGGGTGGTACCACCGGTCAATCATCCCCAGCTGCGGCTTCTCTGGATCGATCATTTTCTTGGACAACCGTACCTGACCCTGTGAAGGAAGACCAGAAGTGGGAGACAGACATACAGTATGGTCAGAGCTAACTTGGAAGAACAACCTTACTGGAAACCCAAATGAAGGGTTAGTCCTCAAGACTACCAGGAGACAGTGAGGAAAAACAACTTTTAAATTCAATGAATCTCATTCCTTCCCTAATAACTCTAAGGATAAATTGACCTAAGATTCAGGTTCAGAGCTGGAAAAGGGCCTTGGATATCATCTAAATCAGAGAAGTCAAACTTGCAGCTGCAAAACTCTCCAGGATGCCTCAATTATATTAAAATATAATTAGGAAATGTTTAACAAAATAAGTAAAAATCTCAGGGTCATACAGCAGGGTCTCTCAGAGGTAGCACTTGAACCCAGATGAAACCATGTGGATGCCAGCTATTTCTGCATTTCACTAGGGCCCGCTCTGGGTTTAATACTAACAGCTAACATTTACCTAGATCTCAAAGCTGATAAAATGCTTTTATCCAATTTGAGTCTCACCACTACTCTGAGAGGCCAACTGCTATTTCCACAGGTCCCAGGACTGACCCACTAGGGCTCACTGTAGCTAGTCCCAGGCACTCACAGCACCTGAACATTCTTAGAATTTCAGAAGTATGATGAAGACTTAACATTTATATACATTTTAGGGTTTATCAAAGTGCTTCATAGATGATCTCTCACATGAACCTTTCGACAACCTTAAAGGAACCATGATGCCAGAGGAATGACGATGAAGAATGCTACCCATCTCCTGCCAGAAGTGATGTACTCAGGATGCAAGATGAGACACACAAGTCTGGACATGAAAAAGGGAATCTGTTTGCTCAACTATGTATATTTATTACAAGGCTTTTCTCCATTAAATGGGATGGGAGAGAAGGCATTTTTTTAACAGGGAGGAGGGCAAGACCATCTTAAGGAGTTTAATAATTTCCTTGTGCATGAGTAGAGAAGCCCAGGGCACTAACTGACGGAGGCCCTTCTCATTCTGTTAGAGACAGTTATTTACTGGGAGCCGCACAGATGGAGTGGCAGGCATTTGGAAATGGGGAACCTGTGGCCTCCAGCCCTGCCCTAGAAGGTAGCTAAAGTTCACACTTCTATGGCATCCTCCACTTACAATGCACTTTCCTCATAAAAGTCCTAGTAGGTCTAAGTAGCACACCCCCCATTTTAGACATAAGGAAACAGTGGCTTGTGATAGCTCACATTTATCTAGCACCCTGGAGGTTTGCAGAGCACTTTTTCTACATTAATTTGATTCTCTGGTTAAGTAACTTTTTCTACTGTCATATGGCTAGGGAGTAGGAGAACTGGAAACTGAGGCCAGTCATTTTATTTCCAAGTTCAGTTTTCGTTTAGGTTCACTAGACAACATCTCAGGGAAGAAAGCATCATCATCATCAGTCTTTATATAGCACCGTAAAGTCCGCAAAGTACTTACCGATATTACCTATTCCATCCTCACAACAACCCTCTGAAGGGAATGCTGTTATTATCCCCATTATACAGACAAGGAAATTGGGGCAGGCGAAGGTAAAGTGACTGGCTCAGAGTCAGAGCTGATAAGGGCCTTGGGTGGGATTTGAATTCAGGTCTGACTCCAGGTCAGGAGCTCTACCCCCTGAACCACCCATCTGCCCTGCATTCCAACCCTCCCTCCCCCTGCTCCCTCCCCCCAATCCTAACAGAGACATGACATTTTACACTTAGGGAGCTCTTGGTGGTTTGAGGATGGCTGAAAACAAACTTCAATCGTTTCTTATTTGTCATAGGTGAAACAGCTGTGGAAGCTGAGGACCAGAGACATGAAGCAACTAGCCCCAAAGCACCGTGGTACTAAGCAGCAGAGGCAGGGTTTGCACTCAGGCCCCAGGGCCACAGGCTGCTGCATGTGATGTCGTCGGGCTCCACTCTCGACACAAACAGCTTCTCCCACCCACTCTCTCCTGGATGCTTACGCCTCCTAGTCCATCCAGCCCACATGAGGAGACTCAGACTGAAGATGATCTTGTTGTCTTAGGTGCCCTCTCATCAGGGAAGGCCTGCAGCCTCCCACTGGGCCCTAGGCCATCGGCTCTGCATCTGGCTGGCTCTTCTGAAGCCCAGTGCACCATCACTGGACTGGTTTGGGGGCAGGCCATCCTGAAACAAAGCCTGGCATCTACCCATCTGACGGCCTTCCCTCCACACGAATCTAGACCAGTAAAGTCTTTATTTCCAAGTACTGGATAGGGCAGTGAACTGCGGGTTAGAGGACCCAAGTTCAAGCCCCACACTGGATATTTACTAGCTGCTGTTTTTTTCCTGAGCCTCAGTTTCCTCATCTGTAAAATGGGGATAATAACAGCTGACCTTTATGGAGCACGTTAAGTTTTTCAAGACCCTCTACACAAACCTTGTGTCCTCTGACCCCCTCAACGGGCTGTACGCAGGAGGTCCCACTGTGCTAACGGGGAAGGGCCTCACACGGTCCACTTCGGCCATACTACGGCTCCCCTCGCCACCCGGCTACCACGCTTACCTTCTCTATTTTCTGCTGACACCCTTTGCAAGCACTCCTATTGGATTTGGCGTACTCGACCGCAAAGTTGATGAGGGTCTTCTCTCCCTTGCCACCTCCATCTTGACTCCCACCTTTGCCTAGGAAGGAACATAGAACATGCCCATCTTAGCAGCTTCGTGGCTTCTCCAGGTGCAGAGAATGCTGGACTTCAACTTGGCAAGACCCTCGAGTTCCAACCCTGCCTTGGAGACTTACTACCTGTGTTTAAGAGGTGTGAGAAGCTCCCAGAATAAACAGAATTAGAAAGTGGGTAGAGATGCGAGTGAGACGCATAGATAACTACAAGGAGTCCTTTCTGATCAAAAAGTTGCTGGGTCCTGCATTCCTTCTGACCCAGTGCTACCATTACTAGGCCTGGATCCAAGAGGAAAAGGACACTTAGGTACAAAAATATTTATAGCAGCTCTTTTTATTGTGACAAAGAACTAGATACTGGAGAGAGGAAAAAAAAATAACTAGTAATTGGGCGGAGGGTAAAGTGTCCATAAATTTGGGAATGGCTAAATAAATTGTGGAATATTTGACTTAGGAGTCAATCCTGCCTCAGATACTTACTAGCTGTGTGAGCCTGGGCATGTCCCTTAACCATCTTATGCTTCAGTTGCCTCACCTGTAAAATGGGGATGACAACAGCCCTTGACTCTCAGAATTGCTGTGAGAATAAAATGAGGCAATATTTACAAAATGCCCGGTAACACAGCTAGTGAGCGTGTCAAGTGTCTGAGGGTGGATTTGAACTTCGGTCCTCCCGCCTCCAGGGCGGGTGCTCTACTCACTGCACCACCGAGCTGCCCCAATGCTTAGTAAATCTTAAAGCGCTATATAAATGCTAGTTGCTGTTAGCGATGAAAGACTCGGTATCGGAGTAACTGACAAGGACAAGCGTGAACCGATGCAGAGTGAAGGAGCAGAAACAGAACAGTTCATACTACAGCACCGTAGAAACAAACATTTAGAACTCTGACCAACCATGACTCCAGAGGACCAATGACGAGAATCAATCCTGCCTGGGCTGATGGACTGACATGCACAGTGAGACATGTTCTTTTGGACATCGCCAATGTGCATGCTACAAATTTACTGTTGGTTTTTTGGGGAGGAAGAGAAAAAAAATAAAAGCTTAATAATTGAAAAGAAAAGATATAATTCAAAGTTAAAAAAAGAATCCTGACAGCAAAGGAAGAAAAAGAAGAAAATCTGTAAAAGTCGGTCCCAAGGAGGCAGGAAGTGATTTAAAACTAATTAGTTGAGATGCCAGGTGTCCAGTGCACATCACTGGGCTCGCAGGATGCTGCTGCCCAGATCACAGTATGCACATATTGTTGCAAACATTCACACGGAGGACCTTGAGTCTTCAAGAAAAGGCCCAATTATCTTCAGTTTTATAAAGGCAAGGAAAATGATAAACCATTTTAGAAAGACTTCCTTGAAAAGCAGTTAAAATTTTTTTAAAAATGTTTTGGCACTTAAAGAAACGTAAGCTTTGCTGAGGAAGAGGAGAGAGGAAATCACTTACATGGGACAGCTCATTCCTCCACAATGATGGGTGAGTGAAGTGTTTCTTTAACACCACTACTACCAATTTACTCCGTGTCTGCTTTGGAGGGAAGTGAAAAAGAAGAACCCCAACGGCACTTTGGGTTCTCCCTTGAAGTTCCGTTGGTCGAGCATCAAGGATACAAAAGTACAGCATCTAAGGTCTCATATGCATCCTAAGTGACAGTGTCCCCCAGTAGACATCCTCACTGAGTCTTTTAGCATCCCACCTGCTTCCTTCCTTACATACATCATTAATAAATGAGGAGGCTCTCGAGTCCCTTGTAAAAATCTCAAGTCTTTTGCAAGGACAAACCACACACACTCACCTACACGTTTGCCTTCCAGTCTAGATGGCCATGTCACTCCCCTTCTCAAAAATCTTTAGTAGCTCCCTATTGCTTCTAGGACCCAATCCAAACTACTCCTTCTGGCATTTTAGGCCCTCTAAAATCTATCCCCTTCCTGCCTACCCAGACATTTCACTTTCCTCCCTTTCCTATACTCCAGCCTTTAACACAACAACCTGTCATCTTGTGTCACTGTGGTTTTCCATAGGCTGCATTACATTCTTTATCTCTACAGCTCAGAGGCCCCAGCTTCCCTGAATCTCCCCCTCCCCCAGGCATTCGTTCTCTCTCCTCAAATGACCTTGTATTTAATTATCTGTGTACATGTTGCCTCCCACCAGTAGAATGCTTGTTCCTTAGAGGCAGCTGTCCTTTCACTCTCACAGTGTACCTATTAAGTCCTCCCCCACCCCAGTCTCCGTAACCTGCTTCTGATGCCCATCTCTTCCTGGTTCTAGCTGCTCCCCTTTCTCCTCTAAGGCCAATGGTGGGGGCACCTAAGGAACACTGCCTTAGAGGGTCAACACACAACACTGTCATTTCCACAGACCTCCTGTCAGCCCTCCGGCTTCGATGGTCTTCTTAATTTTCTGCTGGTCTTCCCATCGCAGCTCCAAGAAGCCATCTACCTCAAGCTCAGCCTGGGAGATGACAAGCCCACGCTTCCAGAAGCAAGCATAGTGATGCCAGTTTGGGACCTTCCCGTCAAACATGGGTGACTGAGAAGAAAGCAGAATTACAGGAAGGCAGATGAATGGTTAACACAGGTATGGACTTCACGCGTCTAGATCAAGGACTCTGAACTTCTTTTTTACCCCTTCAGCAGTAGAGGAAAGCTCCTTCTTAGAACTTTTTTTTAATGTGCACAAGTAAAATAAAACTGAATCAGTTCTGCTATAATACTTGTTTTTAAAGTGCAGATTTGTTCCAACTATATCCAGATGATATATTAAGGAGCAATTTGAGTACAATACAGATTGTGCACTTGCCTGTGTGAGATCTCATGGGTGAAAACACAGAAAACTGCAACACTTCAAAATAACTCACAAGATGCAATCCTTTTGACATCTGCTTACACAAACTTCAGGTTTTTTCCAGCCTTCTGGGAGTTTCGGTAGCCCTCACTCAGCCCACAGAAACAGTAATGTAGGCCCAGCTGCAGTCCAAGGCTGGAGACATTGCTATTTTAGTATTTATGTATTTCTTTACTATCTAACATGTATAAAACTGTGATGTCATTTTTATTCGGTTTTTTTAAAAAGATATCACTAATATTTTTGAGTATTATGTTCCTAATCCCATTTCCCCTAAAAGCCCTAAGGTTTTCATTGGGCGATTTTAAAGAACGCATCTATCATATTATAACAGAACTGATTACCTAAGATTATAAAGGAAGTCAGATATGTTCAGATAAATGTAATTTTCCCCCCACTCAGGTTCACTAACTCTGAAATCTATCCACAGAGTCCTTGGGGTCTCTGGACCTCAGTTTTGCACTGAATAGGGACCATCTGAGCACCTTAAGAAGCCAAACAACACAGTAGATATTCTGCACTCGCATTATTCAAATGGGAACAACCACTTTTATATTTGATTTTTTTCCCTCATGGAAGTTGGAAAGTAAAAGAAAGGTTCCTAGAACTCCTAATAGGAATTTTACTTCTTGAGGCTAATCTGGAAGCTGAACACTTCTCTCACATTATTCAATGTGAACAACAAACTGTCCCTTTATAATGCTGGTACTAGAGAGAAGGTACCCACATTTTAGAGACTGGTCATGTTAACTCAGGCTTTTGATCCATGTGGTTGTACATGGAGACATAGGAATCATAGATGTAGGGTTGGAAGGGGTGAGAGACTGTCTAGTTGAGGGGTAGGGAAACTTTGGTCTTCGGGGCACATGTGGCCTTCTAGATCCTCAAGTGTAGCCTTTTGACTGAATCCAAATTTTACTGAAAAAGTTAAAAGGCTGCTCTTAAGGATCTAAAGGGCCACATAAGGCTGCAAGTTCCCCACCTTTGGTCTAGTCCAACTCAACCATTTTAGAAATAAGGAACCTAAGGTCACCTAAGCAGTAAATTGGCAGACCTAGGATCAAAACTCCTATCTTCTGATACCAGCATCCTTTCCATTACACCATGCTGATGTGATCCAGTGTATGCCATGTCACATATAACAGAATTCACCTGCAGTCTATTGGCAAATAAGCATAAACAACTGGTCCATCAATGGGATGAGAAACAATACTATGCTCAGGGGGTCTACCTCATAGTCCTGAAGCCAAAGAGAGGGGGCAGGGTGTCTACAAATGCTTGTGTAGTTAAGAATTCATAACAGAAGTAATAGATGGTAAGCGAGGCAGGAAAATATGCTGGTCAGAAAGAGTCAAGTCAATTTTCTCAGTATTTAGCAAATTTCTATTAAAGCTCAGAAAAGAATTAAACACTAGAAAATGAGAATCATTCAGAAACAGCAACAAGTATTGGAAAATTAAGAGTAGGAATGAAAAGCCAGTCCTTGCCTGTCACTATAGTTCAAATTCTATATATGAATAGTTCACTTACACAGCTGGCTTGACCTCTTCCCTCACTCCACCCTCTTTCAAAAGTTTTCCTCTTTCGCATTCATACTCAGACTGTATCTCCAACACTGAAAAAATGCTAATGCTGAGTATAAACAGCATTTAGTATTTGTATTTGTAGAAGTAACCACACTGAGCGGGAGAATTTGGATGACACTGGGACTCAAAATGCTGCACCCAAGGACCTAGAAAGCCACAGGTGGTCTCGAGGCGGCAGGTTCCCTGCCCCTGCAACAGTCTGATACAAGGCTGTATCAGGAAATCTGGGATCTGGACTTAATTTTGCCACTAAGTAGGTGTGTAATGATAGGGCATATCCAGTCATCTCTTCCAAACCTAAGTTTCTTCATCTCTAAAATGGGAAGACAGACGGAACCATATATTTAAAGCTGGAAGGGAGGTCATGTGGGGCTAGAAGGAAAAGTGGCACAGAAACCTGTGGTCTCCGAAGGTAAGTGATTTGCCTAACGTCACAGTGGCAGAGCTAGGAAATCTTGTGATTTTCAAGACTTGATTGTCTCTAGTTTTTTCAAGTGAAAATATTCAAACAAAACTTACTTTTAATTCCCTTTAATTAACTATTAGAACTATTGTAGAACTAAAGAACTATTTTAGGAGGCATTCTTTTGGAGAGACAAATGTTTATGAGTGGACCTCTATCTTGATGCATTTACTAAAAGAAATTTAAAGGAGAAAAAAGGACCTTGAAGAAAAAGGCACCATAGCAATGAATCCTAATTGATCTAGATTTATAGGACAACGAAGTTTAAAAACAGGGGTTCCATCTTCATTTCAACTTCAATATTTCAAGTTGAGATATTTACATGGGAATGGGGGAGGAGGAAAAAATGAATATACTGCTCTCAGTATAGGATATTCAAAAAGTTTTAGTGTAATTCTAAACTAGACTTTTGAGACATCCTACCCGCACATGGACACGTTTATACCGCCCCCTCCACACCCTGAAGGCAAGGTGACATTTCTAAAATTGGATTTATGCTTTTCCATTCAAATTTACCACCTGATTTTATGCAAAGACACCGTAACCCTGTGACATTTCTAAAAATGGATTTATGCGTTTACATTCAAATTTGCCTGATTTTATGAGAAAAGACAGCGACACCCCCACCTCCCCTGCACTGATCTAAATCTGTGCACATAAGAACTTAAACATGAGCTTATTTTTCTGCTCTATCACAAACACATGACCCTGCTTCTTTCAAAAGAAACGGCCTGAGGAAGCTTGCACTAGGAGTTTCCAGCATGGGTCTCTTGCTTGCTCACCAAACACTATTCTGAACACTAACCTCATGCAAAGCAGGATGTACATGGCTCAGTGGCAAAGCATCCAAATAGAAACCTGGGGATGGGGAGTTCTAATTTTGGTCTTGGGGCATCATCATGTAAGTCTCTTAAACTCTGAGTGCCTCAGTTATCTCATGCACAAGGGTAGAATACAATGCTGGTCCCAGAGCAGATGCTCACTAAATATTTATTGATTGGCTAAGTGGAACAACCCAGTGGAAAGCCTGCCTTGTCACAAATACAGGAAGATTCAATAGAAGGAAGGCAGCCATCTGGGGAAGGCAGAAGCACTTAGCTTTTGTTTTCTAAATGGAGTATAGACCAGCAGTAGCATTCTCCTCATGAAAATTACCCTCACTTAAAGCAAAGATGTGACAGGGAAAGTCAGACTTTGGGGCACAGTTTATGGGGACACATGAATGAAAGAAATCCAAAGGTGATAAATAGATCCATTTTATCCTTTCCCACTCCAGATAGGCTAAGAGAGACCTTAGATGGGCCATCCTTTTCCTACAGCCTCCAGGTAAGATTGTACCTCCAGTATCAGGTAGCAGATGGACAGTTTCTGAACAATGTCCCATACAAGCGTAAAACAAGCCAACTGAGGCCAAGAGATGAATGTGAATACCCTTTTCTTTAGACCTCAGTAAACTAACAGACCCAAAGACACACACCCAACAAATTAAATCTAAGCCTCCACAAAGGCATTAATAAAGCATTCCCCTCAGGAAGATTCTCCCTTCTTAGAGCAGAAGTTCCTTTCAGAATGATTTCTTTGGCATCCATAGTATTCTAAATTTTGCACACAGATAATTTAGGAAGGCCAATTTATACTGCGGGTGGGGGGAGGCGGGGAAAGGGACAACTTGGTGTCATAGTGGATAGCATGGCCAGCCTGGAGTCAGGAATACTTCATCTTCCCAAGTTCAAATCTAGCCTCAGACACTCAGACCCTGTGCAAATCACTTAACCCTGTTTGCCTCAGCTTCCTTATCTGTAAAATGAGCTGGAGAAGGAAATGGCAAACCACTCCAGTATCTTTGCCCAGAAGACTTCAAATGAGGCCACAAAAACAACAACCCATATAGGCAATTCTAAATTTTAGGGAGGGTCATCTCCCAAAAGGCTTATCACAGTGCCTAACATAGCAGGTATTTAACAATTGTGAGGTTCCTTAGAAAAGATAAACTAACTTTGATTACTTGAAACTGAAAAGCTGCACAGACAGGAAAGTGGTTACATGAGAAGAAATCTTTGTGTCAAATTTCTGATTAGTTTCACATCCAAGATAGATGACATATTAATAAATATATTTAAGACTAATAGCCATTCCCCAATAGATAAGTGAAATGGTGAAAGGATATCTATAAACAGTTCTCAAAAGAACTGCAAAATATTCACAACCACAAGGAAGAATGTTCTAAATCATTAATAAAAGGAACACAACGCTCACACTATAGGGTACTCTAAAAGTCTTAGTGTAGTTATAAGCTAGACTTTACAATCTCACAACCTGAAAGTCTGAAAATATGATCCAAAAAATGGCAATAGTCAACGTTGGAGGGGTTGTGGATAGACAGGCACACTAATATATTGTTGGTGGAGTAGTGAAATGGTATAGCCATTTTGGAAAGCAATTTAGAATTATGCAAGTGAGTAAAATGTTATGTACCCCTTAAAACAGAGATGCCATTACTGGGGTATATACCCCAAGGAGAAAAAAAAAGTCTCCATATACAACAAAATATTTATAGCAGCACTTTCTGCGATAGCAAAGAATTGGAAACAAAGCGAACACCCATCAACTGAGAGAATGGACAAACTGTGGTACATGAAATGGAATATAACTCTGTGGGAAGAAGTGATATGTGATTAACAGAGAAGCACAGAAAGATCTACGTGAACTGATGCAAAGTGAAGCAAGTAGAGCCAAGAAAACAATAAATCCACTGACGACAACAATGTAAATATTAAGAATAATCACATTAAAAAAATCAAAAGTGAAAATAATAATCTTAAAGATTAAAAACATGAATTAAAGAGATATGAGAAGATACCCCAACCCATTCCTTCATGGAGGTGGGAGGTCTACAGGTACTACACATTGCACAAATTTTCAGACTTTTCCTATTTAGTTATGATAATTTTTCCCCTTCAAAAATGCTATTTATTATATATTATATTGTATTATTATTATAGGGCTGGCTCTCTGGTAGAGGCAGGAGGGAGGGATACCAAGGATAACTATGATAATTCGAGAATCAGAAGACATCAACAAAAGTAACAATTAAAAAACAGTGAGGTTCCACCTCACATCCTCCAGACTGGCAAAGGCCTCAAAAAAAGGAAATGCCGATGGCTGAAGGGGCTGTGGGAGGACAGGTACACCAATGGCTAATTGGTCCAATCATCTGAAAAGCAACTTGTAACTATACTGAAATCATGAAAACTATAAATACCCTTTGACCCGGGAATAACACTACTAGGCTCAAAGAGGTCAAAACGGAGGGGAAAGGACCCAAGTACACAAAAATATTTATTGTGGCATTTTTTGGCCTAGCAAAGAACTAGAAATAAAAGTGGATGGACAATTATGGTACCTGAACATAAGAGATATTTTGCACTGTAAGGGGGATGGATTCAAAGAAATCTAGAAAGATTTGCAAGAACTGATGCAGAACAAAGTGAGCAGAACAACTTATACAATGAATACAACAATTTAAAAGAAAAACAACTTTGAAAGGCACAAGAACACTGAATAATTCAATGACTGATCCTGACTCTTTCAGACTCAACCAATTTATTAATCTGTTTTGATTGAGTATATTTAAGTGAAACTAGTGACAGAAAAGGAAAACAAAAACAAGAATCAAGAGCTTCAAAGAAACACACACACAAATAATAATACGTAAGAGAGCAGAAGGATAATGTTGATATTACCTGGTTAAATTGAGATACATTTAAAGCTGTGTATAAGACAGACCCATGATTCCATATAGGTTTTAGGTTTTTATTTAGTTCGTGAGTTTAAAGTTAAAACTGAACTAAAGACTTCTGAGACACCCTGCAATATAGACACCCCGCAATAATCCTCTTTTTCTGTTCTTTGCATTTGAAAATGGCAGTGCTTGTTAAGTCCATAATAAAAAGAAAAAAAAATATTAGATAAGAGTATCAGGCTGTATCCCAAGGGCAGATAAAAAAAAAAATCCTGGCACCTAGACTCCTTTCCCTGGGAAGTAGGCAAGGATCACTGAATCTAGGGTCAGAGGAATGCCTGCTTTCTCTGCCCATTTACTGCCTATGTGATCTTGGGCGAGTTTTAAGTTTTATTTCAATTTCCTCAACTGCAAAATGAGAGAGTTGTATGATGACCTCTAAGGTGGGCCTACGGTGCATCAGATGGAGCATTTACAGAATCTTGTAGTGGCTGGAGTACAGGATGGGGAAGCTGGGAAGGCCTAGGTTTAAATTCCGACTCAGAGATTTACTAGCTATGTGACTCTGGGCAAGTCATGACTGTGGATCTCAGATTTTGTCATTTGTAAAATTAAAGCATTAGATTCCATATCCTCCATCAGCTCTAAATTTATGCTTGTATGATTTTCCTATCTCTCTACCTTTAAAATTCTTTATCCCCATTAAAGAAGAGAGAACTAATTTTCTGCCTGAGTTTCCTAATTATCCGAAGATATTTTTTTGTCCAATGCTCTTCAGAAAGATTTTCCATTTGGACATGTTTCCTTTATAAGATTGGTAGGGCTGGGATCACTTAGAATCATGGAACCTTAGCTCTAGAAAGGCCTTCAGAAATCATCTATTAAGTTTAATGCCTTACTTTTCCATAGAACAAAACTGAGACTGAGATCTAAAATTGGCTAAGGCTACAAAGGTAGTGACAGAGAGAACACAGTCTGGAACCTGGATCTCTTTACTCCAAACCTAGTGCTCTAGCACTAATATTTCTTCTGAGGTTCCCTCTGGGTTTTATGCATGATTTTAAGGATTCTAGAAGTAGAATATGAAGTGACCTCAGAGACCAAGCAGTCCAACTCTTTCTTTTTTTTCCTGCTTGTGGCTTGCCTTGGGCCACACAAACAGAAGGGGGGGGGGGGGTTGAGCCCTGCTCTCCTGACTCTGCAGTCAGAACTTTTCCTACAGTACCACCATTAAGATTCCACAAATCTTAACAGCCTAATTAAGAGACAAGGCAGAGACACATGAACCAATCAGCATATGAGGGTTGTGTATTTCAGGTCACAGGTGATGATGTGCCATTTCTAGGGTAGATGAATAAAGGTTGGCGTTGGACGAGGGCTTCAAGGAAGCAGATGGATAGGATTTAGATAAGGGAAGAGAGATCAGGGTAGGAAGAGGAATGAAAGGGAGAGGGCTGGGGTTAGGAGATCCATGGAACCGTGTGAGACGTTTGTTTAATTAATCAATAATTGAATTAACTGTTGTTTAGTCATTTTTCAGTGTGTTCTCTTTATGACCCCATTTTTTTTTTTGCAAAGATACCAGAGTGGTTTGCCATTTCCTTCTCTACCCAGATGAGGAAACTGAGGCAAACAGGGAGAAATGCCTTGCTCAGGGTGACACAGCTGGTAAGCGTACTGAAGCCTGGCACTCTCCATTTCAACACCTAGCTGACCCTTTCCTGATCACCCAGAGTTAGATGAGGATGGTCAGCCCTTGTTTACAAGTTCAAGGGATCTGATCCAAACTTTAAGAAGAGATTAGGAGGTGAGAGAAATAGAGGCACTTCACTGACTTTGAATGCTGGGGGCAGCCTCAGAGTTAACCGCCCTTCACCCCTCCCGGATGAATAGGACATAATTGGGTGTGCACTCAAGGCCTTCTGGTACCCATTCAATCCCCTCCGTTCCTCCTGCAAGTCATGTTTCCAGTCTCCAACACCAACCCCTTGCAATCCCAGAAGCCTTCCTGTTCTGGAACAACAACGGCCCAACAAGCCTTCACCAGGGACTTCTGGAGCGTTGCCGGGGCCAGGCATCTCTGCTTGCCCTAGTAAAAGTTTGAAAATTCCACCCCCACTGTGCATTTCTGAAGTTCGGGGCTATCTACGCGCAAAAAAGAACTGCAATTTCCCGGCACTAAAATAGGCGCTTATTAAACGAATTATTTTAAAAAGCATTCCTCGCAAGCAGCTGTTCATCTCTCCGCCCAAGCCCAAGGAATATGGCAGCGGAGAAATCAGAGCTCTCCAGGAGACAATTTTAAAGGACGAAAAATTAGGCCACTCGGTTTTTTTTTTTTTTTTTTACCGCCCTTCCTTCCTATCTGAGGGTTTCAGGATCCCACCGAATGCGCTGAGAGCGGCTAGGGCAAGCGATAACCGCCTATTCCGCGGGGAGGTGGGAGAGCTGGGCAGAGGAAAAGCCCCCCGCCCCGCCCCGCGGCGGCTCCCGCAGGGGCAGGTGAAGGCGCGCGCCCCCTCCCCCCCCGCCCCGAGCTGCGGCAGAAGACGGAGCGGCGAGCAGGCCGTGCACGCGGGGAGGCCAGCCTACAGAAAGGGCGCCTAACGGGCCCCGGCTCGCTTCTCCCCAAGGCCAGGCCTCTGCCGGCAGGGTCTGCAGAGCCTTCCCGGGGCCCCTCCTCTGCGGGCCTGGGGAGGCTCCGGTGCCTACGCCGTGGCCGGGGGCTCCCGGGGCTAACCGCTCAGGTTCGGAGATGGTCGTTATTACTGTTGTTTTTAAAAAGGCCGGAGGAAAAGTTTAGGAGCCTCCCATAGGTGGGGGAGGAGCAACCCCATTCCCGAGCGAGGCAAGTGCATACAAAGCTCCGGCCCAGCGGGGAGGGGGGGACAGAGTGCAAGGCCAAGGGCGCCCTCCCCCAATCCTGGCCGCAGGTTCGAAGCCTCCCGGGAATGGAGGCGGGGGGAGAGAAGGGCCCGGAGAACTCCGGTTCCCATCCCCCAGGCCCCGCCGGAGGGGCCATCCAAGGGGCTTCCCGGGTCGGTCCTCCTACCTGCACCATGATGGCCAAGCGGAGCGAGTCCTTGGCGATGCTCTCGCCGCATTTCTTGCAGGAGGCGCGCCCGCTCTTCGCGTACTCGGCCCGGTAGGGCTTGTCCGCCGGCTCCGCCATCCTCCCACCTCCTTCTCCTCCTTTCTGTTCACGGGACGCGTGGAACGACGCCGCGCCACAGAGCCGGGCAGCGTGTGTATGTGTCGGGAGGGGGAGCCCCTTGTCTCCACCCACGCCGCGTGCCGCCTCGCCTCCGGCTCTCGCGCGCCTGGCCTTTTCTCCCGCCCACCGCGGACGACCCAGGGAGTGAGCTCCGGAGTGAGCGCCGAGAGCCCCGCGCGCGCTGCGCCGCGCTCCCCAGATAGATTGCTAATGCCTGCGCCTGAGGGCGGGGCGGGGCGGGGAGAAGGCGCGAGGTGAGGGGGAAACCCCTCCCTGAGATCGGGCGCCCTTCGGGTGGGTGTGGCGGGAGCCGGCTGGAGAGCGTAAGGCGCCCCCTGGTGGGAAGACTCGGCATCGCCACTCCGCCGGGCAATTCAACTCGGTAGACCTTTGTTAAGCACCGACTAAAACTAGTTTACCCTCCTGAATACCCAGCGGCTGCGTGACCCTGGGTGGGTCACTTACATCCTCAGAGCTCTAGGGAACCAGTCCGGGATAATCATAACGACAGATATTGAGCAGGGTGACCTAACTTGCTGGTCCGGGGCTTCTCTGGGTGGGAGCTGTGCAGGGTGAGGAGGAGACCCTAATTGCCCTTTACCTGTGAACAGGTTGGGGTCGGTTACATAGACTCATCATCTGAGTCTGAGCTTCATAGTACCCTGCTCTCTACAGCTGCCCTTTATTGCTGGTGTTTTCCCTCTGTTGATTGTGTATATCTTGTTTGTATATAGTTTGTGTAGCCTCCCCCCTTAGACTGTGAGTTCCTTGAGGGCAGGGACTGTCTTTTGCCATTGTTTTGTATCCCCCCCGCAGTAGGCATTTAGCCATGGGGGAGGGGAGGAGGAAGAAAAAAAAAGGAAAAAAGTTTGCGTGATAACTTTATATATTTAAAAGGAATAGGAAGTCATGCTTAATAGATTTGCAGTTTCGTGTGCATTTTTTTTATTCTACTATGTTATGGAAATGCTTGTTTCATTTCATGAATTAAAAATAAATAAAATTTTAAAAATTAATGCTTGTTGACTAATGGTGAGATTATCTGAAGTTATGACTTGCCCAACCACAATCGCATATCTCATGTCAAAGGTGAGATCTGAATGCGGGTGTTATTGATTCCAAATCTGTTATTTGATTCACTACACCAGGCTGTTAAAACTTTGATTGATTTTCCTAGAATAAGAATGCATTATTCCCTTGTTAGCTTGTCTACGCTCCTTTTGTGTAGGATGGAAGAATATTGAATGTAGAAAAAATAGAAAAATTGTTTAAGTTTGTTTTGATAGTTCTTTGTCTCTGAGATCAAAAATGAAATGGCAACATCTTACTGTCAAGAAGTTTACAATCTGTTTGGGATGGTAGGACTTTCATAAGTATACTGCAAGGGAGAATGTGGAAAGTGCAAAAGAGAGATCTAAACTGCTTCGAGAAATGTTAAGCAAGAGAGATCCTGTCCAACTAGGAAGAGTCAAGAAGCTTCATGGAAGAGGTGGCACCTGAGATGAAGCTTGAAGGAAGAGAAGGATTCCCTCAAGTGAGATGAGAATGGGTATGGGCACCATCCCTGGAATCAAGAGGAACTGAGTGCAAATTGGGCTTTAGACACTAGTTGTGTGACCCTGAGCAAGTCACTTAACCCTGCTTGCCTCCAAAAAAAAAGTGGGGATGGTGTGTGTGTGTGTGTGTGTGTGTGTATTGGGGAGGCTAATCTTGGCAACATAAACAAATGTACAGAGATGTAAGAGGACGAGAGATAGTGAATCGAACCATATGGCTAGACCAGGAATGGGAAACCTGTGGCCCTCTAGGTCCTCAAGTGCAGCCCTTTGACCTAATCCAAACTTCACAGAACAAATCCTTTTATTAAGGGAGATTCTCTACCCCTGGATTAGACCCATAATTGAATAGAAAGGGAACTGAGCTAGCTCCTGAACTGAGTCAGTGGAGTTGATGAGGTTCACTAATTCCCTCAATATCAACATATGTAGAGGGCTTTACATGGAAAAAGGAGTGGAATGGAAGAAACATTTTAAATAGAGAGGAATCCAAGAAAGGAATCAGCAAAAACTCATGGCCTCTACAGTCAACATGCAAATGTAGTTGTTCAGTCATTTCAGTCACGTCTGACTCTTTGAGCCCATTTGGGGTTTTCTTGGTAAAGATATTGGAGTAGTTTTTCGTTTTCTTCTCTAGCTCATTTTACATATAAGGAAACAGGCAATCAGAGTTAAATGATTTGCCAAGGGTCACACAGCTAGTACATGTTTGAGGCCAGATTTGAACTCAGGAAGATGAGTTTTCCTGACTCCAGGCTGGGCATTCTCTTCACCGTGCCACGTTGTTGCCCACACAAATGTAGCAGCACAGAATCATAATGGACCTCAAAAGGTCATCTAGTCCAAACCATACCTATGCTCTCAGTTTGGTAAAAGCAGGCAGCTAATATATTCTAATTGATTTTTGTCCTTCTTGCTCAAAGAGGATCAAAATGTTGAGGTCAAGGTACAGTGTGTCTGGCTGTGGCTGATCAGAGCAGTACAAGCTGGGAAGGCTCTATCACAAGTCAGGCACAAATAGACCTTATGAACATTGGAGTGGAAATGTCTCTAAATTTGCACATCTCACTTTTCTAAAATGGTAAAATGCTAAGGATAATGTCTTTTGCATAAATTGGATTTAAATAAGGCAGAATTCAACAAAATCATTAGCTTCACTCTCTCTTCCAGAGTCATTGGAGTCCAGTGGTAAGACAAAAGTCAAGAGGATTAGCAATGGCCCAGGATACAGTGGACAACCTTTATCTTTGATGTCTGACCAAGCTCTAAGCCCTCCAGAGTTTTTTTTTAATGTTTTATTGATGGCTTTGGTTTTTACATATGCCTTTGGCAATTATGCTTCTTCTTTTAATGTTACCTTATTCAGCTACCTTCATAGTCACTGGAACAAATTGTCCTTATCTGCCTAATCCTAACTCTGCTAACTCACTTACCCCTTGGCCCCTCAGTTACCCTCAACCTAGTTTATCCCATCAGCTGAAATGGTTTACCAGGGTGTGGCCACTGTCCATGATAATAGCTTCTTGGAGCCACGGGTAAGGACTGGGTGGCAGGTGGAGTCAAAGGTAGAAAGCAGCCCTGAAAGGGGCTCTGCATTCCTCATACCAGAGGTACTAGTCTTCCTTGAACAGCTGTACACCCAACTGCTATTCTGATAAGTTACATAATACAAATATATAAGATAAAGAGCCATACCCCAATTTATAAATGGCTAAAAGATATGAACAATTATCCAAAGAATAATTAAAAACTATTAACAATCTTGCAAAAGATTACTTCAAATACTGACCAGAGAAATATCCATTGAAAAGACTCTGAAGTTTCACCCCAAATACAGCAAGCCTGAAAAGAAAAGAAAAGAAAACATTTTGGGAGAATAATACAGTGGAAGGAGCCCTGGCCCTAATGTCAGACCCTTGTGCTCCTTAAGATTTTTATCAATGATTTGGAGTAAGACATAGATAGCTTGCTTATCAAATTTTTTTGTGTTTTATTGATGGCTTTTGTTTTTACATATATCTTTCCAGAGGGTCATCTTCCTCCCTGACCAATGAGACTTCCATGGTAGCAAACAAAAATAGGTAGTGTTAAACCTGAAAATTTGGTTGAAGGAAACAACAGAGCTAGGTGATAGAAAAATCCATGTTGTTTATTATTTTCCCTTAAAGCATAGCGGAGCTAGCTTGCTTGTACGTACAAGGAGTCAGAGTATAAACTCTGGCTGCCTGAACAAAGCAATGAGAAAACTTATATACGTTATTTTAGCAGAGCTAGCAAGCCTGTATGACCTCATTTTTATGACCCCCATGTATGTTTAACCATGATACAAGAAGAGGATTTTCCTTAATGGAATAGATTGTAAATATAACAAATTAGATAGTTGACAAAGTGTCAATTGGAATTACAACCCCAGGATCTCTGTGTTTAATTTGCCATTAACATTCCACAACATAGTATATGCCCATAAAATATTAAGATAAGGAAAAGTCACATAATTCAAGATAGTGTCTGGGGTCAAGGTTTTCACCCTTAATGGCCATGGATAGAGCAAGGAATGCTCCATCTGGATTTTGTTGATATAAGATAGAGATATCTCTGAGCTTACTCAGAGAACAAAGAGACCGTTAGGATCAGGCTTTTCTTTTGGTTAAGTAGTTCAGGCCCTGAGTCTTATTGAAATTACAAAAATGATATAAAATAGTATAATATTTTCCACAGTAGGTAATACCACTTGATATTGTGTCTTGTTGGACAGCATATGCACATAGGCATTCTATACCCATAGTCCCTCTCACCCCAATCTCTCCAACAAAAGGAGGGTATCTTTCCTTATCTCTTCTCCAGGTTCAACCTTCTTTATTATAATTACTCATCATTCAGCTTTATGTCAGAGAGATGGGATTTAATGTAATTGTTTACATTACTGAAGTCATTACTGAAGTCGAGATTCTTCTAAGATTTCTTCCAGCTCTAAATATATGTTATAATTCCCTGATTCTACTTTACTCTGCCTCAGTTTGTGCATCTTCTAATGTTTTTCTGAATTCCTCATATTTGACATACAATATATAATATAATGTAATATAATGTAGAATAATATAATAATATTCCATTATATGTGTCACAGTTTGTTCAGCCATTTCCCAAATGACAGGTACCTACTTTATTACCAGTTATTTGTTACCACAAAAAGCGTTGCCATGAATATATTGGTACATATGGAGCCTTTTATTCTGTCCTTGACCAACTTGGAGTATGTACACAGTAGTTAAGTCTCTAGGTCAAAGGAGATGAGTAGTTTAGTGACTTTCCTCCCACAATTTTAAATAATTTTTCAAAAATGGTTGTACCAATTCACAGCCCATCAACAGTGCATTAATGTGCCTTTCTTTCCACAGCTCCTCCAACACTGACTATTTCTAGCTATAGTGTTAGCCAGGTTTCTGGTTATGAGGTGAAGTCTTGGTGTTGCTTTAATGTATATTTCTATTCATCATTAGTGATTTGGAGAAATTTTTATGTGGTTGTTAATGTTTTGTAATTCTCCCTTTGAAAATTCTTTGTTGATAGACTTTGACCACTTATCTGTCTTTTAAAAAATGTGATACCCGGAAGTGAAAATGATACTATAGATGTGATATCATAATGGTAGAATCCAATGGGATTATCCCCTCCCTCATTTTGCTGATCAGTTTTTTTTAACGTTTTATTGATGGCTTTGGTTTTTACATATGCCTTTGGCAATTATGCTTCTTCTTTTAATGTTACCTTATGCATCAAAGTTCATCAGTTTTCTTGTCCAGACTTTATAGTCACAAAATCCTTTCCAAATTCCTTCTTAGGGTGTCATTTGTTTCTGTGTGAATCATCAGAAGTGACTACCAGTTGGCAAGTTTGAGACATCTCAGCAGGCTCTATACCACCTCCTACATACACAGCCCAGAAAGACAGCATAGTTCCTGATTGGCCATGTAAGGTCTACTGCTCTCAGTAGACTGTTACTAACTGCCAAGAAGCATCTTTTCTTTCTGGCTCAAAGCCTGATTTCTTTAAACCAGCTGACCTGTGGATGCTTAAAGTAGACATCACTGGTATTGTCCTTATTAAAGGTTAACTTCATATAGGGCACCACGCCAGAATTTTGATGCCATGCTCTAAAATGAAATAAAATAGAATCAATAGAAAATAGTGAGCCAAGTACAAAATTAATCCAGCCCAAGAGGGGCTTAGTGAATGAGATGTTGAGATAGCTTCCAGATTTAGTTAAGGAGTTCAAGGTGTTTCACCAAACATCGAAGGACTAGGGTACCTCCCAGGGAGATGAGAATCTAAAATACAACTCATATGAGATAAGCCATAGCCTAGTTTAAAAATGATTAACATATTTACATGGAATCTAGAAAAATAAGCTGTAAGAATAAGAATTTGCTAGTGTTTATTCAGTACATTCAAGGGGGAGGTGCTATGGCTGACCCTTGGGAGTTAATAGAACAGTGTGCCAGATTCAGAGTCAGAGAAACAGAGTATGAATCCTGTCTTTGCTACTTTTTATCTATGTGACCTTCAGCAAGTCACATAACTTTTTGAGACTCTGTTCCTTAGCAGTAAAATGAGTGGGTTGGAATAAATGACCACCTTCAAGCCCTAAGTCTTTGATTCTGTCTCCCCGTGGAAGATATGGCCAACTACTTTAGTATGGCATACGTGTTGTGTACCTATTCTATTCCACTGATCTATCTCTTTATTATTTAGTTATTTTTTGGGGGGAGGCAATTACAGTTAAGTGATTTGCCCAGGGTTACATGGCTAGTAAGTGTCTCAGGCCACATTTGAACTCAGGTCTTCCTGGCTCCAGGCCAGTTCTGTATTTACTGTGTTGCTTTTATTTTTTAACTAGTACCATATTGATTTGAGAATTACTTTGTTTGAGATCTGGTACTACTAGTCCCTCTTCCTTCCTGCTTCCCCCCCTCCCCATTTCCCTTAAGTCCATGACATATGAAGATGGTTAAAGGAGTTGGACCTGGAGAAAAGAAGATGGGGAGAAGAGAAGTGGAGGGGAAATGGCAGCTGTCTTCAGATATTTGAAGGATTGTCACATGGACTGTCACTGTTTGTCCCCATAGTGCAGAACTAGGACCCATGGGTAGAAGTTGGCTAAGAGGCCAATCTAGATTTGGGGAGGAATACGTTATGTGGTACTTTGGAAGGGGCACTGGATTTGGGGTCAAAAGACTTGAGTTCACTACTTTCTGCTACTTGTGTAATCTCAAAGTTGTTTGTCTCGTTAATTGTTAATAATTATTGTTACATAACATATTATTGTATAAATATGTTACATAAGGCATAATATATGTTCGTATATAATAATAACTGTTATAACTTTTCTCTTGGTTCTGCATGCTTCACTCTGGAACGGTTAATTCAAATCTTCCCAGGTTTCTCTGAATCTGTCCCCTTCATCATTCCTTATGCCTTCCATCACATTTCTATGCTGTAGCTTCTATGCCTTTCCCTCAAGAAAACATTTTCTAAGAATTAGAGCTGTCTCGAAGTGGAATGAGTGGCCTCAGGAAGTGGTGGGTCCCCTTCCTTTAAGCTGAGGCCGGAGGACCACTTGTTGGGTACGTTATAGTGGGTTGGGGTGTGTGTGTGTGTGTGTGTGTGTGTGTGTGTGTGTGTGTTTGGATGGTTGCTATGTTCTCTTCCAACTCTTAAATTCTGATTCTATGACTAGATGATTACTAAGATTCCTTCTGGCTCTCAACCTATGATCCATAGAGCGGCTCCTGCTGAATAAATTATCCATACAGTAAACAAACACAGTGTTATTTTAAAATTCAAGGCCAACTTAAAGACACCCACAACTGTCTCAGAAAATTATGTTCCTTTCCAAGCCCACACGATTGCCCTGGATACTGATTTTTCTGTCAAGATAAAAGGCTTTGTTGCAACGAAACCGAACCCTTTGGAAATAAAGACTGTTAGATCATAATGTGACATATAGGGATAGTATTGCTTTGGGAAACCAACTGGGATCAAAATGAGCCTCATTTCTCGTTCCCTACTTTTAGTTTTTCTGTCTTCTACTTTGTCAAGTGATTGAGGCATTGAATTGCTGTTGCTTGAAGGGACCTTGGAGATCATTTCATCCATTCCCCTTGTTGTTGCCATAACTGAGTATATCCTTTTTAATGTCTTTGTTCCTTTTTAAATACACATAAAGAGGAGAGTGAAGAAAATGAAGCCACAGATAGCTTACCACTTCCAGAGGGAAACAGGCTCACAAAACCACAGCTCCCTTATTGCCCTGCTGAGAATCTCTTTGTTTATGAAACAGTCACTTTGGCAGTGGTTATATAATGCTAATCAGCACGGAAATTGCATAACCATGCTCACAGAGAAGCATTTTTCAATTGTTCTGATTTATTTCTTCAATAACTTTTCCTTTTCTTCCCTACCCTAGAATTCCATGGTTCCCCACTTGGAGAGTGTCTGGAGGAGAGCAACCAGAATGGTGAAAGGCCTCGAGTCCATGTCACAGGAAGGTTGTTTGAAGGAACTGGACATATTGGAGAAAACAACCAAGTGAAGAACTGGAGGGGCATGTGTGCTGGCATGAGGATGGGGGGCAGAAATGGCAACTGTTTTCAAGTATTTGAAAGGTTGTTAGTAGAAGAGGTATTGTACTTGCTTTGTTTGGCTCCAGGGAGCACAACTAGGAGCCATGGGTAGTAGTTGCAAAGAGGTCAGTTTAGGCTTGGGGAAGAACACAACTGAGTGGTGATATGGAAAGAGCGCCAGATTTGGAGCCAGAAGACCTGAGTCTACTACCTACTTCTCTCTGTGTGACTTTGGTAAAGTCACTTCTCTCAAAGCCTCAATTTCCTAATCTGGAAGATGAAGGGTTAGACTAGAAGATCTTTGAGGACCTTATAAACTCTGACATGAATATCCTCCTACCCTGTGTGAGTTGCTCTAAATACTGCGTTGTCTTAGATCAGATTTTTTTTGGCTGACATTTACAATGTAGGTTTATAAAATTTACAAAGTACTCCATGTTATCTCAGTTGATTTTTGCAACAACATTGTGAGACAGGTTGTACAAGTATTACCAATCCCATTTTAGAGATAAGAAGACAGACTTGGAGAGGTTATTTGATTTGGAATCCAGGGCAGCCCTGTAGGAGTTCCAGCTGAAGACTCATTTTCCTAGGATGCAAGAACATTGACCTTATCATGCCACATTAGTGGCATATTTTCTTTTCTTTTTTTTGAAGAAATGTCTTTTAGGGCTGGGACCTTTTAAGAGACCTATGATTTGTTTTCAGCTCTCTCAATAATGGCTTCAAGCAAGTCATATATCTTACTTGGGGCCTCAATTTTTTCATCTTTAAAATGAGACCAAAACATAAATACTATATATACTGTGTTATATACAATATACTAAATACATAAATTCTGTATTGTAAATATATTAAAACTATAATGAATTCTGACTTGTTTGGTTACAGGGAGTTTCATTAAAATAGACATTATATCCTCAATTTTTAGAACCTGAAATTGAAAAGGGGCCTAATCTCCTTTAATGACCAGGGAGGTAAAAATTAGTGGAGGAAAAGAAACAGGTGTCACATTTTCATTAATTCCCAATTTTTGAGGAGTATATGAAATTGGATATGCCACAGGCATTTCTAACTCACCATATCCAAAGCTGAGTTCATCTTTCTCAAATATTTCCCCTCCTCTGAAGTTCCCTATTATTATCAAGAGCCACACCATTTAGTCATCCAAATCCAAAACTTTGGTGCTGTCTTTAACTCTTCTCCCGCACTTACCACAAGTATCTAATTTATTGCCAGGTCTTACCATTTATACTTTTATGAATAACACTTCTCATTGACATTTTCTCCGAGTGGGATCTTTTCAATGCATGAGTTTTGCGATGTCATGTTAAAAGCTTTGGAATGACACATGGGTGGCATTCTTGTATTGCTATAGCTCATCCTTGATGCATTAATTGATAGCTTTACAATGCCACATAAAGGTCATCAAGATGTGCCATGTATAATGTGTGTATTTACATTTATTCCTATATTTTTTAAGCCCATAATGAATTCTTTTGGGATCCAAAGGTGAATCTACTTGGTTATTTTCAGTAATAGAAACCCAGGTAGCAGTTAATGTACCAAGACACTGATCATTGATAGGAATTGTACGTAAAAGTGCCAATTCTTAATATTTGTAGACTAAGAATAATAATATTTGTAGACTTAGCAGGGGCTGCTGCCTCTTCTCTGCCTCTGTCCTCATCACTATGGAACAAAAAGCACAAAAAACCTGTGTTTTATCCATTTCATGGGCCCTCAAAATTAATCATTTAGTGTTTGATCATCTGGGTGATGAGCCTCTTTGTATTGACAAAACTGGTCCTTAGGCAATAGACATATATTATATCCCTGGTCAATATTTAAAGTCTTTTCAACTTGGTAGAACTTGCCTGGGAGCTTGTGGTCTACTTGCATAGTTTGGGGGAGACTAGGACCACCACCTGGCCATAAAGAGACATAAGAGTAGCACTTAATTGAAGGACTACAAAATGAACATGCATAATGCAATTAGAAAATAAATCAGTGCTAAACGGTATGGTACTGATTCAAATTCAGTGTATTTTTAGATGAAGAAAGGGTTTAGGTGGCTTGGTAATAGAAAGTTTACTAGAAGATATAAGACTTGAGCTAGACCTTGAAGGAGAGTTAGCATTTGGATAGTTAGAAGGAAGAAGGGAAAGTATTTGGAGAGGCAACATAGGTGGGAAGGGTTGTATGATAAAAGGCAGGGAGGATAGGGACAGCTAGGTGGTGTAGTTGATAGAGTGCTGGGCCTGGAGTCAAGAAGACTCATCTTTGTGAGTTCAAATCTGGCCTTAGGCACTTGCTAGCTGGGTTGCCCTGAGGAAGTGCCTTTCACTTAACCTTGCTTGCTTCAGGTCTTCTTCTGTAAAATGAGCTGGAGAAGGAAATGGTAAGCCACTCCAGTATCTTTGCCAAGAAAATGGGGTCACAAAGGGTAAGATATGGTTGGCCAACAACAATGGAGGATGAACATAACCTAGAAATCTTTTATTTCCTAGTGGTGGGGTAGTAGCCATGTTCATGAGAGGGCTGGACTAAATTGGGGTGAAGCCTGTGGCTATGAAAAAAGCTAAAGTAACTGGTCTACCTGGGGACCAAAGCCCTGTCCTCCTTTGTGCCACACACAAACCACGATAGTGTGGAATATAAAGAACCCTAGACTGTAAGACATAAGATGATGGGTTTAGTCAAGGTACTGTTACAGTGTGTAAATTTAAGAAAGTCATGTAATTTCTCTGAGTTGATTTCAGACTATAATGTCACACGATAACAATTAAAACTATTTGATTCTGAGGTAAGCAGGACCTAAAAGCACTTTAACCAAGCATTACATAAAAGCAAGATTATGAAATTCTGGGGTAAGGACTCTAGACAATTCAACAAACACTACTAGGAAAATTAGAAAGTATTATTGATGTGGTCTAGGGGTGCTAGGAACCCTGAAATGTAAGGGTACAGGGTGGGTCTGCCTCGAAAGAAGTCAACCACTCAAACCTTCTTTCAGTCCAAGTAGAGAGTTTATTATGACCCCTGTTGGGTGAGCAAGATTCCTAGTGAGTCTGTGCTTAATGGGGGTAAAAATGATACGTAATACTATGAAGACATTTCAGTTTTCACATGGTGAATATAAATAGATATAATTCACATAAACAGAAGCTCTTTGGGGAGTTCTGAATAATTTTTAAGAGTAGAAAGTGGTCCTGGGTTTAAGAAAAGTTTGAGAATCTGCCTAATATCAAATATCACATACCAAATCAATGTTATACACAATGTGCAACAATAAGCTCCAAATGGATCCATGAACTAAATATAAAAGATCATTATAAAAAAATTAGAGAACAATGAAGAAAGTACATTGTACTGCTATATCTAGGGAAAGACTTGTTAGTTGAACTCAGGATAAAGGTGATCACGGAGGATGAAATGTACAATTTCAATTATATGAAATACAAAACTTTTGCACGGACAAAAACAATGCAGCTAGAATAGAAGAGGAGCAGTTAATTGGGAAAAATCTTTGTAACAAATATATTTGATAAATATCTGATATTCTGTATATATAAGTATATTGGAACAACTATCTAATAATAAGGTCCAAGTCCTTGGATTGTGCTCCAGTTTGACTTTCTAGGTGAGTTACATGGAGTATATGCAGATATTTCCTACTTAGTTCCAATCTGACACATGGAAATTTAGATGCTCAAGATAACTCAGGGTTAGTTCTCTGTGATGATGAAAAGCTTTGTAGTTGGCTTCAGACCTGGGAAGACCTATGACTCAGAAGAGATTGAGCTACAATTGAATGTACATAAGAAAGTAGATCTCTCTCTTCCTTTGAGTCTCTCAAGTGAAAATAATAGACCACTCTGTCACTAATAATAAGAGAAATGCAAATTTAAAGAACCCTGAGGTTTCTTGTCATACCCATCAGACTGAGGAAGTTGACCAAGACAAAATGGTACACATTGGCAGAGCTGTGAGAAGATTTATACGCTAATATACCCTTGGAGGAGCTGTGAATTGGATCAGCCTTTCTGGAAAATCATCTGGAATTGTACTTAAAAAGTCACCAAACCCAACATATCCATAGATTCCCTGATGCCACTACTAAGAAGTACCTAGGAGGTCAAAGGCAAAGGAAAAGCCTCCACAGATACAAAAATATTCACATCATCACTTTTTGTAATAGCAAAGAACTGGAAGGAAAGTATGTAATTGCCTGTTAATTGGAAAATGGTTGAACAAATTGTGTGTGAGTTCAATGGGCTGTTATTATATCATAAGAAATGATGAAAATTAAGAATTAAGATAAATTTGGGAAAATTTGTATGAATCAATGCAGAGTAAAGTATGTAGAACCAAGAGAATAATTTGCATGATGAGTGTAATGGAAGTAAAAGAAAACAACATAGAAAGACTTTAGAACTTTAATCAATGCAGTGACTTCCCACGACTTCAGTGAACCATATTTGCAAAACCTGGTCCTCTCCTTTCTTCAGAGGGGTGGTGGACTATAGATATAGGATGAAGCATATATTGTCAGACACAGCCAATGTATTGCTGGTTTTACCTAGTGGTATTTCTCTTATTAGCTGGGGTTCATTCCCTTTGTGGTGGTGGAGAATTATTGGGAAGTGATAGTGACATAAAAAGGAAAGGCGTATCAATAAAATTTTTTAAAAATTCCTTGAATTTCAGTTTTCCTCCCTTATAAAATAGGGATAATAAGAATATATGAAAGTTCTCTGCAAGCTGTAGACTGCTGTACAAAAGTGTATTATTATTATTATTATTGTTATTAAAGGCTCCAGTTAAAAGCCAGATATATAATTTCAAGAGTCCAAGGAAATCCAGAGCCTATTTAGAAATCATGTCATAATGATGTGATAAGATAATTTTTCTGTATTGGCTTTATGACCTGTGTTTCCTTAAGACAGCTGTTGTTGTTTGTCCAAGAGGACCAATGACATCCCGGTGATTTTTTGACTTGCTCATGAATTGGATTTAAGTGAGGCAGAGTTGCAAAATATCTAGTTACATCTTTACTTATGCCTTGCCAAGCCCCAGCTCGCAATCTGGCTCCTCTGCTCCTATACATGGGCCACTGAACAGCGCCAGATGAAGTTAAGAAATTGTGTGGATTGGGACCCTGCCTTCTAGTAACATCCACCCACTTATTCTAAATGCCCCTTGAGGGCTTCTCACTAGAAAGGAAAACAAGAAAGGTCTCCGTGGAAGGGACCTTGGTCCAACTCCAGAATCACACCATGGACCCATTTCCCACCCCCACCCCCCCAAAATCTTCAAATCAGTCAGTATTTATTGTGTCTACTATGTGCCAAACACTGTGCTAAGCATTGGGGATACAAAAAATGGCTGTTTCCATTTCCTGACCTCAAGGAATCTAATTGTACAATATATACAAAGGAAACATATACAGGATAAATAAGAAATAATTAATGGAGGGAAGGCACTAGACTTAAGAGGGGTCAGAGAAGGCTTCCTGTAGGAGGTTGGGACTTGAAGTAAGTGAGGGAGCTCAGTACTTGGAGACAGTGCTGGGGAAGTACAGCATCCAGCCTTGGTTTGAGGAGCCTGAGGCAGTGCATTTTAGTTTGGAATAGCTCCTGTGGTTAGGAAAATTTGTTTTATCAGGCCTAAATCTGCTTTTCAATGAAGTATACAAATGAATTCTAATTCTGCCTTTAGGGGCAAAGCAGAAATAATCTATTCGTTCCAGACAGCTCAGATGCTTGCAACTATTATAACTGTTTATTATTTTGTTTCTAGCTTCAACCTTAAGGTTTCTTTTCTTTAAGTATGTTGTTCAGTCATGTCCTCTTCATGACCCGGTGGACCATACTGTCCATTGGGTTTTCTTGGCAAAGATACTGGAGTAGTTTGCCATTTTCTTCTCTAGTATGACTCTGGGGAGAAAGTGAAGCTGGTGACCTTGCACAGCCCTCCCTCACTTAAATCCAATTCACTTGCAAGTCATGGCATCCCCTTCCTGTGGTCATGGTCCCCTTCTAGAATGAAAGGCAAACAACAACAGCAACAGATTAAGGCAAATAGAGCTTAAGTGACTTGCTCAAGGTCATACAGCTAGAACATATCCGAGGTCACATTTAAATTCAGTTCTTCCTGACTCCAGGCCAAGCACTCTATCCATTGGGCCACCTAGCTACTTCCTTCAAATAAGAGAGTGGAAAAAGTAAAGAACTGGACTTGGGAGTTGAGAAGTTTGTTTAAATCCTGACTCAGTTGCTTTCTACTTGTGTGACTTGAAGCAAGTCCCTTAACTTCTCTGAGGCCTTGGTTTCCATCTCTGTAAAGTTGGGATAATAATTGCACCTACTTCATAGGATTGCTGTGGTGATCATATGAGATAATACAGTTTATCCTTTCCACAACACAGGGGTTAGGGTGCCCCCATAATCTGGAAAATCTGCATAAAATTTTTTTGGTCCTCCCTTCGTACCAGAGAAGAAGTATGAATTATTATGGTATTAAAAGATAAAAATATGTTGATATTATACAATACTATAGACATGTTGGATTCATTTCTGGGTCTCTAAACTTTTTCTGTGTTGTCTGCTGGCCTTCTGCAAAACTCCCCTCTAATTCCCATTTGATTTCTTAGGCCAATCCATGATATATTGAAACCGTGATGAGGAAAGCTGCAATGTGGAAGAGATAACTGTATTTGCAAAATATTATCCTTGCTATCCTCCAGAAGTTCTTCACTTTATCAGCATCCATCCTGAAGTGTGGTGTCCAGAAATGAAGGCAATCCCTTCGGTGAATTCTGAACGCAGTAGAGAACAGCAGGGATTCCCTTTGGTCTCAGACTCTTTTAACATAATCAATGATCACATTAACTCCTTTGGCTATCATATCACACTGTTAACTCCTTTTAAAAAATGCCTATTTATTTATTTTTAATTTATAGAATAAAACAAGCATTTCTATAACATAGTATAATAAAAAAGATGATTACACACAAAACTACAAATCTATTATGTACAGCTTGCTATTCTTTTAAAATATATAATAAAGTTATCATGTAAAGTTCTTTTTTTTCCTTTTTTCCCTCCCCCCTCCGCCCCCCCGCCATTATTGTTGTGAGGATTCAATGAAATGTTTGTATTTTTGCAAACCTTAGAAGGCTATACACATACTAGCAGATATTTTTTCAGCTGAATCATTGCCTACCTGTATCCTCCAATCCCAACTTTTACTTTTTAAGTTGATTATTTGAACCCACGTAATGGATTTTACCTTTGACAGAAAAATTGTTAATATAATGACAGAAAATTGTGAATACCAAATGTAACATTACTTGCCAAGTCCCTTAAATGATCCTAGCAATGTCAGAATTTCAGTAATGTCCTTGCATTCCTACTCTTAAGATATTTACTTTTCATTAGGTCAAGCAGAACAGCACCCTGAGTCCCACTCTGGGAATCTTACCCTATAGACAAAGCCAGGTTGGGCTAGGCCAGTTTCCAAAGTAGCTCCTAATATCCTAGCCTCCTTCCTTTGGAGTTTATGGCACGAAGGACAAAACAGCCAGAATGAGGTACTCCTTGTTTGGATTGCTGAGGGTGGTTGGCATCTCATGACCAGGCCTTGCTTCCTAATGTGACTCCCTCCCTGTTTTCTCCTAAATGTATAAGGAGCTTTTCATGTGAGTCTGCTGGTGGGACACCCCTTAGGGTGGCAGGCTTGCTACCCTGTGATCTTGATTAAAGACACTTTATTACTCCACTCATGAGTTTGATTTTTTTCAGGACTTGATACCTTCATAACTAGTATATTTCATCTTATCAGATTGGGTCTAATGTTTATAGAACTGTTTTGTAGAAATCTTTCTGCATACTTGCTAACTTTGCTCACTTTTCCAATTTGCTAACTATCCTTTCCAGCTTGGTGTCATTAGCATTTAACACTTGAGGTACTGGTCCAGGGGTGGGGAATCTTCGGCCTAAAGGCCTTCAGCCTTTGACTGAATCCAAACCTCACAGAACAAATCCCCTTAATAAAAGGATTTGTTCTGTAAAGCTTAGACTCAGTCAAAAGGCCTCACCCAAGGATCTAGAAGGCCACACATGGCCTCCAGACCACAGGTTCCCCACCCCTGTACTGGTCACTCAAGGACCCCTTCTCCCTCATTTATTTAGAAACCTATTGGCTGCCCCAGTTTCCAGGTTTAAGGTATTTTGTCAGTCAGAATCAAGACACCGAAGACAAAAATCTGGGTGATTGAAAAGATGGTGGTGCCATCAACAGTGTCTCATTGGCCTCTGCCCTAAAGTAAGAAGTCCACCTTCTGAGGGTGCCTTGTGGAAGCTGGGGTCCTAGGCAGGGTTTGGGGAAGGGGTGTGTGTGTGTGCGCCTGTGTGCGTGTGTGCGTGCGTGTATGTGTGTGTGTGTGAGATCAAGCATTTATTAAAGCATTGTCCCAAGCACTATGTGTGTGTTGGGAAGTATGTGAGGTAGTGAGAAAATAAAATGTGAAGACTTTGCAGGGAATATATATGTATAAATATATATCTATATCTATTCATATCTATACTTAGAAATGTTTAAAAATCAAGAAGTAGGGAAATAGGGAAGTGGAAAAATTCTGAGGTTGTGTGAGCCTGGTTACTCAACCTCTGGGAAAGCTTCTTTTTTTTTCCTTCTGAAACTTTTTGTTCTTTCTTCTAGTTCTGGTTCAAAGATTTATTAAGTAAGAATAGGGTCACTGTGACCTGCTTTCCTTTGCTGTAAAAGTACTGTAAAAGAATGGAGAGGGTCTCCCCTTCCCCTTATCCTATTCTCCTTCTTCAGGTTTATAGATGTCACCTCAGTTGTAATCATTAACTAAGGGAATGGGAATTGGAGTTTCTGTGCCTTGGTTTCCCTGTTCTTTGTCTAGCTTTTCGAGCTCAGATTGTAAGCCCGCCTCCCAGCCAATGGTGAGAAGGGTCAGAGGTGGGCGGGAATTTGTTAGGTATAATTATTGGTGCTTTGTTCCTTGTGCCATTGCCTGCCTTGTTAGATCTGTTCTGGCAGAGGACGCCCTATTCTCGTGAGAATTGAATAAAATTTTATTTATGTTCCCACCGTGAGATAGCTCCTTATTAAAAATTAATTTTTTTAATTGGTGAGGGTCTTTCATCCCACACGGCAGTTTTGCCTGAACAGCTGCTGGGTTGGGATTAGTTTATAACTGCTGTAGGAATGTCCAGGCTCAGTTAAGGTTCTAGATTGGAATTAAATAATGTTTGTGGAACATTTAGCCTTCACAAAATGAGATTTACTTAGGGAAAAGGAAAGATTTTCAGTAAGGACACTTGATTCAGTTAACCATAGTTCCTCTGCCTCTGCAGTGTCAATGATGGCCCAGTTGGAGCTCCACCTAGCTTCTTATACTTGGGTGACCCAGAAGCCGTGGCTTAGTCCCCAAATCAATTAAATCCGAAGGACAGTTTTAATACCTGTTAATTAACAACTGGCTAAACCCACATGAGGAAGAGTCATTAGTGTATTGTTTCCACTACAGTGGCCAATACTCCGTATAACCATGGCATGCCAGTGGTGGAAGGGATTTAAAAGAGGTGATGTTTGTCTAGACTGGATGAAGGGGCTGGTATAGTTGTGTTGGAGACCACATTGTGCATGGAGGGGTTGGAGGTGGGACTCCAGCAATTCACCTTCTAACCCTCAGACTTGGTAATAACAGACACCCCTTAGAGTCAAGCTACAACTGCCTAAGGCATTTCCCTGCCAGGGAGACACAGCCCCAACTTTGGAAACTGCAGGACTAATAATAATGGCTAACATTGATATAGTCCCTACTATGTGCTAGGTACTGTGCAGATGACTTTACAAATATTATCTCACAACAACCTCACAACCTCAAAACAACCCTGCTAGGTAGGTGCTTTTATTATCCCCCTATTACATATTTAAAACAAAACAAAACCGAGGCAAACAGAAGTTAAGTGACTTGTCTAGGGTCACACCGCTAGTATCTGACTCCACATTCGGGCTCAGTTCTTCCCGACTCCAAGCCCAGAGCTCTATCAATTGCACAACCTAGCTGCCTGTGGGCAAAAGAGTAAAGCATCAGACTGACAGCTTTAGAGTTATAAGTTCACCAGAGTATATTTCAATTATGGCTCTCAATTCTACTGAATCTTATTTGATGAAAACTGAAGTCGAATTTACCTTCTTGTGTTAGCATCTCTGGCTCACTAAGTCACTACTGACTTTTATCACTCCTTCCACCATATTGCCTGCTTCTCTCCTCCCTTCAGGTCTGAATGCCAAAGGATCTCTTTTGGAATTAGACACCTGTCACTACATGAGGAAGCTACATTTAAAAAATGATGGTTATTCTCGAGTTTGGAACTATGGTTTTAGGAGCTGCTGCAGGTTGTCTTATTGCCCACTAGATGGTGGTCAAAACACACAGAGACTGAAGTACCCACAAGCTGACTCAGTCTCACTCGCCTTATTTGGATCATAGATTAGAACTAAAAGCCGTTTTAGAAATTATCTAGTCTAGTCCCCCATATTCTATAGAAGAAGAAACTGTGAGAAAACTGAGACCCACAGAGATGCAAGGAGTTGCCCAAAGCCAGAAAAGCAAAGCTCTGAGGACCTTGGTTCAAAACCTGCTTCTGATGCTTATTATCTATGTGACCATAGGCAAGTCACTTAGCCTTCATGGGCCTCGGTTTCCTCATCTGAAAAATAATTGGACTGGACAAGATGGCCTCTGAGGTCCCTTCGAGCTCAAGATTTTTGGTTCTAAACCATTGCAGATAAAGCAGGAGTATGCTTGAAAGAGAGGAGGGAGACTCTGGAGTCTTCTGGAAAATAAGAAAGCTAGAAATCATTCTGCTTGGCAACAGAATTAGGAGCAAAGGGGGAAATTTAGGCTTTATGTAAGGAAAAATCTTAGCAGGTTAGTCCAAAAGTGGACAAGGGCTGCTTTGGTGGGTAGTGGATTCCCTGCAAGTTGAACTTGGATGACCACTTGTCAGTTTTATTGTAGGGGAGATTCTGGTTTCAGGTACCCATTTGGCCAGATGGCTTTTGGGGCCCCTTCCAACTCTGAATTCCTTTGTTTCTATATTTTGGGGGTTGGTGCAACTGGTTCCTCTGGCAGCCAAAGCAATACAGTAAAGATTTAGACCTGATCATGATATTTAGAAGGGATTCAGTCCTCTTATTTTACAGTTATGATAACAGAATCCTAAAGAAGGTGAGGAGTTGCCTAAGGTTACTCAGGAAGCAAGTGACAGAGCTGGAATTTGAACTCAGGTCCTCTGAGCTCCAAATTCAATGTTCTACATACCACCACCTTTTGCCTTTCCATGCATGGCCTCCAAAGGTTGCAGTCAATCCAGAGAACATCAATTCCAGCTTTTGGACTCATGGTAGAGAAGAGACCTGAGGCCACAGTGGTTACTCATCTTGTGGCTAATCACCAAGCCACCATCTTTTTTTAAAAAAAATATTTAATTTCTTTCCCATTACGTGTAAAATTTTTTAACATTGGTTTTTAAAATTTTTGAGTTCCAAATTCTCTCCCTCCCTCCCCTCTCCCCTCATTGAGAAAGTAAGCAATTTTATGGTAGGTTATACATATGCAGTCATGCAAAACATATTTCTATATTAGACATGTTTTGAAAGAAAACATAGACCAAAAAACCTAAGAAAAATAAAGAAAATGCAAAAATATGTTTTGATCTGCATTCAGACTCCGTCAGTTATTTCTCTGAAAGTGGACAGCATTTTTCATGATAAGTCCTTTGGAATTGTTTTCAATCTTTGTATTGCTGAGAATAGCTAAGTCATTCACAGATGATCATTGTACAATTTTGCTGTTACTATGCACAGTATCCTCCTGGTTCTGCTCACTTCACTTTGTATCAGTTCATGTAAATCTTTCCAGTTTTTCGGAAAGCATCCTGCTCATTATTTCTATTATACGATAGTATTCCATCATAATCATAAATCACCATTTGTTTGGCCATTCCCCAATTGATAGGCATCCCCTCAATTTCCAATTCTTTGCCACCACGAAAAGTGCCATAAGCCACCATCTTCACCGGACTTTGGCTGGTTGGGCTATGAGGATTTAATATTTTTCTCCAAAAAAGAAAATAAAAAGACCATTCCATAGTCATTGCCTTTACATTCTGACTGGGGAGAGGGGATACACATAGTTAAATAATAAAGATTACCTTTTTTTTCTTTCCTACTGGGCACTTGTCCCCATACAACTCCCAAACACATGTGCACAGATATTGGTGCCCACTTAGGTGAGTTTACCAGCAAGGTGAGGTTGATTGTCATGATCCTGATCTCAGGTTCAGCTGGCATGATAGGGCACTCATTATCAAATGGGATAATATTTGTAAAATACTTAGCATAGTTCCTGGTGTATATAGTAGATGCTTAATAAATGTTAATTTCTTTCTTCTTTCTCCACTGGGCATCCAGTGCTCAGTCTGGTAGTTACCCACATCCACTCTGCTTAAATAGAAGTGCTGAGAAAAAAACTCTTTATGGTTCTCAGAAATAATAGTAATAGTAATAACTCACATTTGTATAGAGCTCTAAGGTTTCTAGAATGTTTTACATACATTATCTCATAAGAGAATGGACAATTTCCGATCAGAGCTACAGTCCCAGGGCAGACACTATGTAACAAGTGAGCTACTGTTACAGGCTGCCAACACACTTGTAAAGGCAGGGTCACTGAACTCTCCTTTGCCCAGAGGCAGCCAGGTGGCTTGGTGGATGGAGTGCTGGATCTAGGGTCAGGAAGACCTGACTTCAAATTCAAACCCAGACATTTCCTAGCTGTGTGACCCTGGGCAGATTGCTTAACCTCGGTCTGCTTAACCTCATCTATAAAGTGGTGATAATAATAAAAGCCCTCCTTGGGCTTTTGTCAGGATCAAATGAGATAATATTTGTAAGGCTCTTAGCCCACCACCTGATACACAGTAAGTACCTAAGAAATGCATGATCCTTCTTTTTAAAGACTGTGAAGACTCTATTTGCATTAAAATTACTCTTTGCCCTGTCAACTGGGAGACAAGCCAGATGTAAATCCAGAGGGTGATCTCCCATCGATTCACTGTAACTTTAGACAAGTCCCCTAATTTCTTTGGGCTTGATTTTTTCCCCAAGAATAGCAGTCAGCACCATCTCAGTGCCCTACTACTGTGAGAAGATGCATGGCACGTTGTATGGAAAGATGATATTGTTGGGCTATGTAAATGAACATGTTCCTCCTCTTATGATTACCATAATTATTATTCTGTCTGCCGCTTCCTGGCTGAATTAAGAGCTTCTTGATTAATATGCAGACTGCATGCTGGTTGGTCTTCAGGGAAGAAACAGAAAAAACTGAATTTGGGAGAGAAAAGGGGGGTCCCAAAACTTCTTCCCTGACACTTTTCCAATCAAAAGGGGCAAAGCAGAATTTTTAAAGCTAGAATTTGACCGCAGGGGGCCGAATGAGGACTTAAGTTTTTTTTTTTTCTTTAATGGGAGTGGGGGAATAGATCCCATAATCCCTGCCATTATCATTTGATCAAAGAGATAGGACTCATTCTATCCTCAGTTATGACCAATTCTCAGCTGACTCTCAAGCTCGTCCTGATATATCACATAGACATATATATGATATATAAATCTATACCTATATAGAAATCTACAGCTAGAAGGGCCATCTAGACCAACCTCTTCATTTTATGGATGAGGAAAGTGGACCTCAGAGAGGTTAAGTGAGTTGCCCCAGGCTACACAGGAAGTAAATCATAGATCTGGGATTTGGGTCCAAATGGGTCCAAACCAGATATTTCATTAGAATCGGGAGTTCCTGATATGGGAAGTTCTTTCACCAATGTAGATCAGCAACTCATAGTTTGAGTATTCCCACAATTACACTTTCTAGAGGCAACACCTGAATCCAGGTTTTTGGTACTGCCAGGCCAACCTTCTATCCCATTGCCATCCTTGAAGAGTCAGTCAATCAATTAACATTTAATAAGCTCCTTCTATGTGCCAAGCACTGTGCTAAGTCCTTGGGATTCAAAAAAGAAGCAAAAGACAGTCCCTGTAAACAGGGCTGAGTGACTTGCTCAGGGTCACACAGCTAGTAAGTGTCTGAGGCTGAATTTGAACTCAGGAAGACGAACCTTCCTGACTCCAAACCTGGTACTTTATCCTCTCTTGGCACCAACCTCCTAGGGTAAATACAGAGGGAAGGTAACTGCACCCAAGTGAATCCATGCTATATCCATGCTGAATATTCTTTCCATGCGATGGCCAAGCAAATTTCCTTTTGATAACCATTTTTTGTTCTACAAGTGTCTTGTATGAAGTAGCCGGGCGGTGTAGTAGACAAAGTACGGTGGCTAGAGTCAGGAAGGCCTATATTTAAATCAGACCTCAGACACTTGATAGTTGTGTGACCCTGAGAAGCCACTTAACTGCTGCTTGCCTCAGTTTCCCCATCTATAAAATGGGTATTTTAATAGCACCTACCGCCAAGGAGCAAGTGGGATGATAATTGTGAAGCACTTCACACAGTGCCTGGCACATGGTATTGTCATTGTTATTGTGTGCCAGTTCCAAACCCACATCACTAAACCAAGCCTAAGTCAGGCCTGGCCAACCACAAGGAGGCACAGATAGATACTGATCTACGGGGAGATTTGGGAGTTTTAGCAAATAGTAAATGTCAATTGTGCCACACGGTGAAAAAGCTAATGTGAATGTAGGCTCCACTGAGAGAAAATGATCGTAGCGGTAATAACTCCTGCTTTTGTAGCGCTTTCGAGGGTTTTCTTTTTTCTTGTACCAATGCTTTATTTTTACATCATGCGTTCATTTATGACCATCTCTCTCTCTCTCCGTCTCCTAACCAGTGAGACTTTTTCTTAACAAAACAAAAAGAGGAAAAAAAAAAAGGAAGAAAAAACCCCAGTTCAGCTCAGCCTAACAATACAGCGTGTATAATATTCCACGCCCGTGTTCCCTTGCCCCGGTGATGAAGCAAGCTGGGTATATTTTCTCTTTTCTGGGGCCGAGTTTGGTTGCTATAATTAATAACAATAATGCCTAATATTTATATAGCACCTACTACGTGCCAGAAGCTGCGCTAAACACTTTAGAAATATTATCCCCTTCAATCCTGGCAACAATCCTGGCAGTAGGTGCTATTATCATCCCCATTTTACGCAGGAGGAAATGGAGGCAAACAGACATGCCCAGGGTCACACGGCTAGTAGGTATCTGTGGCCAGATTTGAACTCAAGTCTTCCCGAGTCGAGGCCTAGCTCTCTATCCACAATAAACCGGGTTTATTGTTCTTCCCGTTTACATTGTTGTAGTCATTGTGGATATTATTTTCCTGGTTCTGCTTATTTTAGTCTGCTTTAGTTAGCATTTTAACATTTGCAAGAGTGCTTTCCCTACATTATCTCATTCATTATCTTATACTGTATTGCTAAATTGGGCTGAACTGGGTTTTTTTTTCCCTTCTTTTAATCTTTGTTACAAGGAAAGACTTGTTGGCTAGGAGATGGGGAGAGAGAGATATTCATAAATGAATGAGTGATATAAAAATAAAAGACAGTACAAGATAAAAGAAAAAACTTTAAAGCAGTACAAAAGCATGAGTTATTATCACTATGATTATTTTCTCTTCATGTGGTATACATTCACGTTAGGTTTTTCATCATATGACACAGTTGACTTGTACTATTTTTTTTTTGTTTTGTTTCGAGGGGGGAAGGCAAGGCAATTGGGGTTAAGTGACTTGCCCAAGGTCACACAGCTAGTAAGTGTGTCAAGTGTCTGAGGCCAGATTTGAACTCAGGTCCTCCTGACTCCAAGGCTACCTAGCTGCCGTGTGGCTTTTACTATTTGCTAAAATTCCCAAGTCTTCACAGCTAGCTTCCAAGCCTTTACAACAACCTTTTGAGGTAGGTGCTGCGGATAAACTGTGTCTGACACAGTGAAGGTGATGGTTCTGGTGATGCCCTGGTCAGTCCCAACTGGACTACCACGTTCAGTTCTGGGGGCTGCATTTTGGGAAGAACGTAACAAAGCAGAATATATCCAGATGATGGTGACCAGGATGCCAAGATAACTTAGAAACTCTGTGATTGGTTAAGGGAACTGGGAATGTTTAGCCTAGAGAAGGGAAGACTCAGGGATGACGAGATCAAGCTAACTTCGTGCCTGCGAAGGGCTGGCATGTGCAAAAGGGATTATTGTTGCTTGGCCATATTGGCGTAATTAGGAGTGGTGTGTGAAAATGAAACAGAGGCAGATTTCAGCTCCTGGTCCTAATGAGAAACTTCTTAACCATCAGAGCCTTCCCCAAGTAAAATGTGCTGCCTCAGTAGGTAGTTAATCCCCCAACCCTGAGGCTCTTCAAGTCGAAGCAGAATTGGGGTGTTGAGGGCAGATTTATGTTAGACTAGACAACTTCTCAAGCCCCTTTCCAAGCCTGAGATTCTGTAATTCTGTGCCCCTTGACTTGATTTCTCAAATTTTAATAGAAGTAAGTTTTCCTCTTCTCTCCTGTCTCATACTGTGCTTTTTAAAAAAAGTGTCATAATATCTATAGACTTTTGCTATCTTCTCTCTGTACTTTTTACTTGGTTCTTTCATCTTCACCATTAATCTTGCAGATATGCTAAGATTATGGCCTCACACCCCTGCTCCTGATCTTTTCACACAAACTATTTAGGGCTCTGTCTAGAGCTTGTTTTGGGAACCAGTGTAAGGGTAGGGTAGGGTAGAATAGGTCTGGTTTAGGCTGTTTTGAGTAGTCTTGGGTTTGGATAGATAAGTTGGCCACACCATTGGATAGTTTCCAGGGGATGGTGGGCCCCTGGCTCTCTTCGATCCTCCTTCAGCACAGATCTGCACACAGTTCTGCTCACAGACTTCCAAAAAATGCCCAGGTGCCTTTTGGGTAGTCTAAATCTCTGGAAGATACCGCAGTGGCTTGTTGTTTTAGGAAAACTCCCAAATTCTGCAGACCACATCTTTTTCACAGAGGCAGATACAAAGGAACAACTATATTGGGTTCTTTAAAATTATTCCTAATTATCAAATCAATTCAAGGTTCCTGGCTTTGCCTGTCTTTCAAAAGGTGGGACCTGGACTGTGACTGTATCATTTCCCAGGTTTGTTCCCATCCCTTCCTTCCTCTCCTTATTATTGCAAATACCTGAATATGTTTGCTAGGCTATCATCAGGTACATATGTGTAATAATGATTATACATTACTACGCATTACTCTCCTTCACTCATTTTTTGGTCTAGCCAAACCGTCCTCCTTGCCATGTGATATTACATTCCCTGGGTCTGTGACTTTGAAGGGCCGTCCCCCATTCCTGGAATGTATTCCTTCCCTACCTGTGTCTCTTACAATCCTCAGTTTTCAGCTCAGTTCCTACATGAAGCCCCTCTTGTTCTTCCCAGTTGCTTGTAACTTCCCTCACAATGTTACCTTGTGTATGTTTTATATATGTAGGAATATCACAGTCCTTCTGGCAAAGCTTGGACTGGGCTGCCTTACGAGGGGATCCAGGTTGCTAAAGATCCTGAGAGTTGTATTTCTTCCCCTTTACAAGACAGCCAGGCCAAGACTTTCCAAGACTTTCCAGAAGTACGGTTACACCTATATGTGCATGTTAGGACAGAGACTATTCAGTTTTGTATTTGTGTCTTCAGTGGTTAACACAGTGCCTAGTACACAGTAGATGCTTAATAAATACTTACTGATTGATTAATTAAAGAAGTTGTACCTTACACCGGCAGAGTCACATCATTATCTGTAGGATTTAGAGTTGAGAGAGACTGTAGGAAAAAAAAAACTAAACCTGATTTTAGAGATGAGGAAACTGAGGCATTGAAAAATTAAGTTCAGTTCCAGAAACAGCTATTAAGCACCTGTTACATTCATGGCACTTTGTGACTTGGCCAAGGTCATATACATAGGAAGAAGGAGAGCCAATATTCCAATCCAAGGCTTCTGATTCCAGAGCCAGGGATGATTTCAACATACTACTTTTCATCACTGTTGTCCTTAGTCCTGGGTTGGCAGGATCCTTCCCAAGGACTTCATGTTAAACCTCATTTTCGATGCCATGTATAGCAGAGTGAATAGAGAGCTGGCCTTGGCATCAAGAAGAAATATACATGTATGTGTGTGTATATGTGTACACACATATACAATAAACATGCATGTAAAATAAATAATTATATAATATGTATAATTTTTCTATGATTTTATTAGCGTAAGATTACAAGGAGCTCTTAGCCAAGAATTTCCTCAACCAATGCAATCCTTCAAAACTCTGCTCAAGAGCCAACTTCTACAAAAGACCTTTCCCAGTCCTCTCAGCTAATAGTACCTTCTCTCCTAATGTTACGTTGTATCTATTTTGCATGTAACTTGTATATACCTATTTACGTACATATCATCTTCCGTATTAGAATGGAAGTTCCTTGAGAGCAGGCACAATCTTTCTACTTTCTTTATATCCCCAGCACTTAGCACTTAGAGTGCTGGAAACTTAGTAAGCTTAATAAATGCTTAATTGGTTGAATGTAGTTTAGAATCTGCTCTGCAACTTCTATATAGTCTTAGAGAGATGGCTGGGGACAATGAGAGATTGAGTAACTTGGCCAGAGTCCTATAACCAACATATATCAGTGTGTAAAAGTCAGGTTTTGAATCCAGGTCTTGAACCCCTATATTTATACATACACATATACATATATGTGCATAGATATATATGTATATGTTTATGTATATGCACATGCATATATGTGTGTCTATAGACATACACTCTATCCACCTGTCTATTCAAAACTGCAAGTCACGCTAACATAAATTACTGAGAGCAGAATTGTAAAGCCATCATTGGGCAAATAAATTAAAGTATTTAATCATTTAACCAATAATCAAGTCTGAGACGTGCTTGGACAGGAGGGCTTAGGAAGTAGGGGTTGGAAGAGAGAATAGCAGAGAAGATGCTAGCAGGGGTTCTGCATTGAGGTGAGATTTGAAAAGACAAACGGAGTGAGGGACAAGAGGCAGGCCACTCTGCGTCAGTGTTGCATAACATTTAGAGAGCTTGACTTGCAGTCAGGAAGGCCTAGGTTCAAATCTTGCTTTAGATACTTGATAACTATGTTACTGTGGGCAGGTCATTTAACCTCTATTCTTTAATTTACAAAATAAGGATAATAATAGTACCTACCTCACGGAATTGTTGCAAGGTTCACATGAGATAATGTATGTAAAATACTTTGCAAACCTTAAATTATTAAATAAATGCTATCACTACCACCACCGCCACCACCATTATCATTATCATCATCATCATTACAAGAGCTACTGTAGAGAAAATTCTACCTTTCTTTGGCAGTAACATCTTGGGAAGACCCAGAGAGAAGACTGGACTTAGGCATGTGCTAAAACTCAGAGGAAGTCTGGAGAATCAAAATCTAGGAGGAAATCAGGACATTGAACTCATATGGGGTTGAGTCATTGGTAGGTCATAATGTTCCCACTCAGGGAGGGACAATGACCAGTTGTCCAGAATTAGGGCTGTCCTCTGCCAAGTGTGCTCTCTCTGGTTGACTCATCTGACTCATGCTTATTTACCATTAAAAACCTTAGTTAGTCTTTTCACTGGAGGTGGGGTGCCTATCTCTTAAAGATAATGGCTTCTCCTCTGCCTAGTCCCAGAAAGCAAACTTCAGGAAGTGCTGCCATGGGGCAGCTGGGGGAGGGGGAGATATCACCAATCCTTTGAGTCTCACCTTTCCAGTCCTGAGAAATAGCCCTTATTGTAGCTAAGCCTTTGCATTAAAAGACAGCATTATATGTTAGGTGGGTCTGGTGAGACATATGACTGGTCCTATTAACCTGAGATCATATTTGACAGCTGATGGGAGTCCAGTTGACTGGTCTCACCTCCACCCAGCATTTACACCTTTGTGCCAGAAATTCAGTGGCTTAATGCAGGGTGAGGAAGGAAGAGGAGACATCTGGGGAACTTTTCCCTTTGAAACTTTTTGGGGTAGGGTTGGGGGGGTAGGCAATATTTTTTTTTCTGAACTTGACAAACCTCAACAAAGACAAGCATTTCAATATATAAAGTATTGTAAGAGGATTGTCTATGATACTAGGAATCTTAATCACATACAACTTGCATTTTAAAAACTTTTATAATAGAAAAGTGTACTTTTATAAGGCATATAATAAATTCAGCATATTAGTTTTAAAGCTATCTCGCTTGTCTAGATCTACTGAACCTACTCTGTTCTTTTCTGCGTATCTCAGTGAGTTTTCTTTATAGAGATCACACAATGACACTCTTGTAAGGAGATCTTAGGGTTTAATCCTCACGGAGGCCCTTTAATTTCATTTTATTCCACAACCACAGACTGTATGGCTGACTCTAGTCCCGAGAGCAGCTAGATAGCACAGTGGATAGAAAGTATGACTTGGAATCAGGAAAACCTGAGTCTAAATCCTACTAATTAGCTGTGTGACCCTGGGCAAGTTACTTAACTTCAATTTACTCATCAGTAAAAGGAGGGGGTTGGACTTGATGGTTTCTAAAGTCCCATGATCCTATGTTATAAGTGTATCCTCTTCACCCTCCCTAGATATATAGAAGTAGAAGCTCAGCATAACCTTACCACCCCTTACAGAAAACCAATGCACAGTCCATGAGTCTTGCTGAAGCTTTTGTCCCCTCTAAGTACTGGAAAGGCAATACTTCTCTACTTGGTCTCAGGGGCTACTCAGATTTGGAGCTGTGGGACTCTTCTAATCCCAGCCTAAGGCAGTCTAAGGACCTCCTGGCCTCTTCTTTAGAAGTGGCTAAGCGTCCTCCTGAGCTTCTCCCCTGCTTGGAAAATCATCTTTTCCCTCTCAAAAGCAGAGATCAATTTCCAATTAGTCAGAGGCTCAGCAGGGAGTTTTGGGGCTTCAAGCCTTCTACATACTAATGAAGCCTGCAAAGAAAAATGCATCTCAAATGAAATTTGTACAGATCTATGGTTATTGCTTTTGCTTAGAGGTGGCTTATTGACTATAAACCCAGAGTGATTTATTTGGGAATTGGGATGGCGAGCAACCTTGCCATATACTCTTCTGGGCTCTGTAGCTGCAGGTGGGGACTTTGGTCTTCCTCATTGGCTCCCCAGGTTCTGAGAGAGAGGATTCCTTTGTCTTTCTTCTGAGAGGTCAGAGAGAGGAGGCACGGTAATGGTGTGGCTTCAACCTACCTTTACAGCCTTATTTCGCATTACTTCCCTTTGTGCAAACTGTATGTGCCAGCTAACTTGGACTGCTAGCTGTTTCTTGGGCAGTTAGGTAATGCAGTGGGCCTAGAGTCAGAGAGACTCATCTTCCTGCATTCAAATCCCAGCCTCAGACACTTATTAGCTGTGTGACCCTGAGCAAGTCACTTAACCTTATTTGCCTCAGTTTCCTCATCTGTAAAATGGAACTGGAGAAGGAAATGGCAAACCACTCCACTATCTTTGCCAAGAAAACCCCAGATGAGATTACAAAGTCAGACATGACTGAAACAGCAGTAGCTGTTTCTTGGTCTTATCCTTGTCCTCTCCCCTCCCCACCCCCCATTCACCCACAATCCATCTAGGCTATCCCCCTTGGATGGAAAGCACTTTTTCATATTTCTATTAGTTGAAATCCTTCTCTTCCTTCAAATTTCTGGTGGGGTGTCCTGGTTTATGTTGACATGACGCGAAAGGACACATCAGGAGAATAGACTGAGTACTGAACTCAGAGCCACTCTACAGAACCAACTGTAAACAACTGAAAGGTGACACCAGGAAGCTGGTTCAGGGGCAGGGTGACAGCTACTGTGGCAAGGAGAGAGCTCCAAATCAAGTGGCAATGGCTGCCAGGTCCAGGCCTTGCCATAGTCCCTTTAAGTCATGCAATGTAAGTGATTCTCTGGTCTTCCATCAAGTGATTGGGAAATGCCATGGGATACTGAAGATGCTCCCAAACAAGTATAAGGGAGTCTCCCTGCTATGTGGCAAGGATCAAGCCCATTCATTGTACAAAGGACCACGATCCTTGTTTTGTAGAGGGAAAAACTGAGGCGGCAAGGACTAAAGCTACTCTCTCCACTTGTGATGCTGAATCCCTCTTCAAGTAGTCAAGCTGTTCTGATTGAGAGCAACCTTGACGTGTCACTTCAGAGAGGGGAGACCCCAGGAAGCTGAGTAGGTGGCATCTTTTATGGATTTGCAGGTCTTGATAAAGATGCAAAAGGACTTTTCTAGAAACCCAAGGGAACTTGAAAAGCATTAATTGAATGGGCAATAAAAGTCTGTCCCTGGGGAGCTCTATGTGGTCCATTTTTCCTTCTTTTTCCTTTGCTTTCTTGCTGAGTTTAGCATTCCAGGGGAGAGAGGAATAGATATTTACTTATTTATTTATTTGCTAATTAAAGGCTGATCCAGAAGGTCAGTTCCAGTGCAATAATATTGCAAAGAATCACCTGGAAATTGAAAATATCTGAAGAGTTTGGGGGTGAAGGGAGGATTGAGGGCATCTGGCTTTTTATAGGGAAGAGAGGTCATTGAGGTCAGATTTGACGTTGGAAACCTTTAAAGTTCTAACTACAATCCTATCTTTAACAGGAAACCTTTCTTAGCTCCTTTCAATTCTTCAATTATTTCATATATATATGATATATGTCATAAATGTCATACACATCCATATATATCTACATGTAAATCTGTATGTAGCTGGCTTTGTATATATTTATTTGCAAGTTGTCTCCTCCATTATTGAGGGAAGGGATTGTCTTTTGCCTCTTGTTGTACCTCTAGCACTTAGGACTATGCCTGGCATGTAGTTGATGCTTAATAAATGTTCATTGATTTATTGATGGCTGGTCTGGAAACAATCCCAGAGTCCTCTGGTTCTAGTCATCGCAACTTGCGCTATGGCAGACAGTATGATATAGTGGTAGGTGTGATGGATTTGGAGTCAAGAGACCAGCTTCCTAATCTTGACTTTGACACTATCTCTGTGACCCTGGACAAGACCTTTAACCTCTGAGTTTCAGTTCCTTATCTGTAAGATAAGGGGAACCTACCTCACAGAGTTGTTGTGAGGCTTAGCTCAAGTGCCAACTCCTATATGAGGTCAATCTTGATACCCCCAGTTACTGCTGTCATCCTTCTTCAAAATACTTTTATTTTTGGATCAGACCTTTGATTGCATTAGTTCAGGGTGCGGAAATTGCCCCTACCAATGTAGATCTTCTATTTAGAGAGGTACTTGGGAAATAGAGATACAGAGCTGAGGAGAGAGGGCATTCCAGGAATGAGAGGACATGCAAAAGTATGGAGGAAGGAGATAGAGTGCTGGGTACCAAGATGAATTAGTAGAACAGTTTAATAAGAACAAAGAGTATGTGAAGGGGAGTAGTATGAAATAAGACTGGAAAGGTAAGTGGGAGCCAAGATTAAAATCTGATGTGGCTCTGCTCTTGAGAGGGAAATTCAAAAGGCAATGGAAGTCTGAGGAAAGCAGACTATCCCTGCCAGATGCCACCATTCTCTTTCTCCTTTAGTGTAAAGTCTATCTCAAGTAGGACCCACATTTCAGGAAGCAGAAGTATTTTTTGGTTGTTTTTTGATTCTTTTAATGAATAAAAAGTAAGGTAGCCTTTTAGTGAAGTCATGGATGAATGAATGAGTTGACCTTGACATTTTTTCTTGAGAATCCCAAATGTTCCTAACTATACCTCTGTATACAGTTGTAGTATGGGCCATCCCATAGAACATGCTTACAATTGCCTTTATTGGTTCCTGGCAACCATATCGAAGCTTTGACAAAGCTTGTTTCTGGCTGGGGGGCTTGTTCTTTGAGATGTCCAAGAATCCCCTTGTTGGCTTTGGAGCCAGAGAAGCTGATGATTCAGAAGATATACAAAAGGAAATGGCCTGCCCCCTCATACATCTCTTCCTCTCTGTCTGTGAATTGTTTTAGGACTGTCTCAAAGTGCTTTTTGAGAGTTAGGTTGGGGAGAGGAGGCTGGCTCTTTTTCCCATAGAGCAGTGAGGACACGGCAGCTAAAACACATGGCCATTCATATGAAGACTGGCCATTTTATTAGCAGACATGTATTGGGAGTTGTTTGGGTACCACAGAGTTGAAGTATAACATAAAATGCTTAATTAGTAGTCCTGTAAGTTGCTCTATGTCTTGATGACATTTAAGTATCAACCTCTTAGCAGATTGTAACTACAGTTACAAGTTGTTACTGAATCCAGTTTAATTCATTCTATTATTAGCATTTCTTTTGCATGTAAGAATAAACTAGCTATCATATACTTGATTTATATTGTACAGTAAATGCCATCTATTGACCATATGAATGGGTCAGAAAGTAAAGCTCAATAACTTGTTGTTTACAAGAAATATACTTAAAAATAGACAGCCTTGAATGAGGGAATTTAAATAGAAACTATAGTACCTCAGCCAAATCCAATAAAGCAGGAATGCGAATCATTAAATCAGATAAAGCGTTAGTAAAAATAGATGTGATTAAGAGAGAGAAACTCCTTTATGCTTAGAGGTACCATAAATAATAAAACAACATCATTGTTAAATATAGATTTGTTGAATGCCATAGCATCTAAGTAATTAAAGAAAATCTAATCAAACTGTAGAGCTAACAGAAAAATAGTAATAGTTGGTGATTTTAATGTGTCCCTATCAGACCCTGACAAAAATAAGTCATTTAGGGAGGATTCTGAAAAGATAGTGGAATAAAGCAGGAAATCACCTGGCCACTAACAATATAAAATAATGCCTGAAAGTGAACTTTGAATGGCAGAAGCAATTGAAAGTCTGGGTAAAACAGTTGTCTACCTAAGACAGGAGGTGGTTTGACCTGATTGAAGTGCAGATACCTCCAGTGCTGAATCAACAAACAATAAGCCCCAGGGGCAGTTGTGTTGGTGGCAGCCTCAGTTTCAGGGACTTTTGCCTCATGAACAGTGTGGGGGTCAGACAGCTGATCAGGGAAGATTGCAGGGCCCTTTGCTGATGCCCAACTCTAGGCCCAGGTGTGCTGATCTGACTGATCCTGGGCTGTGGCTGTGGGAGAGGAGGAGCAAACACACACTGGAGAGTGCAGCTACAGAGGACAAGGGCCCCTGCTGGCTGTGGGCGCTTTCGGGAGAGCAGAGTCCCTGGTTTTGGTTCCAGGGTGAGGGGCTGGAGGGGATGAGCTGAAGCTTGCAACTATAGGAGGGACCACAGGAAGCCCAAGTGTTTGTAGTGGTAGCATTGTTGGGGGCCTTGGTCATGGCTCAGGGTTAGAGAGAATACCTGAAGTCAGGTTCCCGGATAGAGCTCAGAAAACAATAGCAGAAAAAACCTGAAGCCTGAGATATCTCCCGCACCTCAGGACTAGAGCTCAACTTTAACACAGAGTTGACAGAAAAGAAATAGGCTGCTAAAAATGAACAAGCAAAAGAGAAAGAACCCAGCCATAGATAGCTAATACAATGATAGAGAAGACTTGGGTTCAAAATCAGAAGGAGACAGCAAAGCTAAAACAGCTACTTCTATTTAAAAGTAAAAAAGCAAAATGGTCACAAGGCCAAAAAAGAGTTTTTGGAAGAGCTTTAAAAAGGACTTTAAAAACCAAGTAAGAGATGTTGAGGAAAAACTAGGAAAAAAATAAAAGTAATGTAAGAAAATCAAGAAAACTATGAAAAGAAAGTCAACCAATTAGAAAAAAGAGATCCAAAAATTTACAGAATAATATAACTCCTTAAAAATTAGAATTGGACAAGGGGAAGCTAATGACTTCATAAGACACCAAGAAATAATAAAACAAAATCAAAAGAATGAAAAAAATAGAAGAGAATTCATGAGAAAAACAACCAGCCTAGAGAATAAATTAAGTAGAAACAATATAAGAATTGTTGGACTACCTGAAAGTTATGATTTTAAAAAAGTCTAGATACTATACTTCAAGAGATTGTTAAGGAAAATTGACCTAAAGTTTTGGAATGACAGGGTAAAATGGAAACAGAAAAAAATCTGCCAATTACCCCACCTTAAAGAGATACCAAGATGAAAACTCATAGAAACATCAGAGTTAAGTTTGAAGCTCCCAGGTTAAGGAGAAAACACTACAAGCAACTAGAAAAAAAAATACTGTGGAGCTACATTCAGGATAACACAAGATTTAATAGCTTCTACATTAAAAGATAGAAGGGCATGGAACAATATATTCCAAAGAGCAAAGGAGCTGAGTTTGCAACCAAAAATAATTTACCCAGCAAAGCTGTGTGTTATCCTTTATGGGGAAAAATGGATAGTTAATGAACTAAAGGACTTTCAGGTGTTTGTGAAGAAAAGTCCAGAAGAGAATGGAAAATATGACCTATTAGACACAGGAGAAACATAAAAAAGGTAAACATTAAAGGGCAATCATAAAAGACTTAATAAGGTCAAAATCTTTACTTCTTATAGGGGAAAATGTTATCTGTAATGCTTAAGAATGTTATCATTACTTGGGTAGTTTGTAAAAGCATACATAGATAGAAGGTGTGGAGTTGAATTGAGTATGATGATCCTGAAAAAATAAAATTGAGTAGAGAGAGTCAAAATGGAGCAATCATTTAATATAAATGAGGCATGAATGGAAGAACTATTACAGTGGAGGAAGGAAAGGGTGGAGGGCTGGTAGTGCTAGAACCTTACTCTCATCAGAACTAGCTTAAAGAGGAAATAACATACACTTCTATAATGGTATAAAAGCCTTTTTAACTTACAGAGAAATAGAAGAGTGAGGGGATAGGGTAAGGAAGAGATGTTTAGAAAGGTGTGCAAATCAAGAAATAAGAGGACAAGGGGAGAGAATAAAGGAGGGATTCTTAAAAGGGGGGGGAGAGGATAAGGGAGGGATTCTTAGGAGGGGTACAGATTAGAGACACAGCAGTTAGAAGTCAATTAGATGTTTGAGGAGGAATAAAAAAAAGAAAGAGAAGGATAAAAAGTGACAAAAAATAGGATGGAGAAAAATGTACAAGTAGTAATTACAACTTTGAATGTGAATGGTATGAACTCACACATAGAATGGAAATGGATGGCAGAATGGATTAAAAACCAGAATCCTACAATGTGTTATTTACAAGAAACACATTAAAAATGAGAGCTACACATAGAGTAAAAATAAAGAGTTGGAGTAGAGTTTGTTATCCTTTAGCTGGTGCAAAAAAAAAAAAAAGCAGGAGTAGCAATCATGATCTCAGACAAAGTAAAAGCTAAAATAGATTTAATTAAAAGAGATAAACAGGGAAACTACATTATGATAAAAGGTACCATAGAAAATGAAGTAATATCAGTACTAAACCTACATGCGCCAAATGCTATAGAATCCAAATTTTTAAAGGAAAAGGTAAATGAATTACAGATTGAAATAGATAATGAAACTATAATAGTGGGAGATTTTAATCTTCCCCTCTCAGAACTAGATAAATCTAACCAAAAAATAAATAAGAAAAAAGTCAAGGAGATGAATAGAATCTTAGATGAGCTAAATATGATAGATATCTGGAGAGAATAAAAAGGGAATAGAAAGGAAGGCACCTTTTTGCTCCAGTGGTAAATGGTACCTTTACAAAATTTGACCATATTAGGGCATAAAATTTTTACAGTTAAACGCAGAAAAGCAGAAACATTAAATTCATCATTTTCATAACATAATACAATATAATTATATTTAATAAGGGATAATTAAAAATTAATTGGAAAGTAAATAACCTAATTTTAAAGAATGAATCTTGAAGAAAGAGTGGGTTAAAAAATAAGTTAAAGAAATAATAAATATTTATTAAAGAGAATGATAACAATGAGATAACATATCAAAACCTATGGGATGCAGCAAAATCAAGAATCAGAGGAAAATTTATATCTCTAAATGCTTATGCCAATAAAACAGAGAAAGAGCAGACCAAAGAATTGGACATGCAATTAAAAGAACAACTAGAAAAATAAATTAAAAATCCTCATTTAAACACTGAGTTGGAAATTCTAAAATTAAAGATAAGATTAATGAAATTGAATGTAAGAAAACCTTTGAATTAATAAATATAACTAGAAGCTGGTTTTTGGAAAAAAAAACCAATAAAATAGACAGACCAATAGTTGATATGATAAAAAAAAGCAAGAGAGAAGAAAACCAAGTTGCTAGTATCAAAAATGAAAAGAAAGAATTTATCACTAATGAAGATAAAATGAAAGCAATTTTTAGGAGTTATTTTGCCTAATTCTATGCCAACAAATTTAACAATTTAAATGAAATGAAAGAATATTTACAAAAATATAAACTACCTAGATTAACAGAAGAGGAAATAGAATATCTAAATAAACTTATTTTAGAAAAAGAAATTGAACAGGCCATAAATAAGCTTCCTAAGAAAAAAGCATCAGGACCAGATGGATTTACAAATCAATTCTACCAAACATTTAAAGATCAACTAAATCAAATATTAAATAAATTATTTAGAATGATAGACAAAAAAGAAGTGAGTCCTACCAAATTCCTTTTATGAAACAAAAATGGTGCTGATAGCTAAACCAGGAAGAACAAAAACAGAGAAAGAAAATTATAGATCTATTTCATTAATGAATATGGATACAAAAACCTAAATAAAATACTACCTATGAGACTACAACAATATGTCACAAAGATTATACAGGGTGACAAGGTGGAATTTGTACTAGGAATGCGGGGATGGTTTAACATAAGGAAAACTATTAACATAATTGATTACATCAATAACAAAAGTAACAAAAATCATATGATTATATCAATAGATACAGAAAAAGATTTTGTTAAAATACAGTACTCTTTCCTATTAAAAACACTTGAAAACATAAGTGTAAATGGATTTTTCCTTAAAACGATAAGAAGTATCTACTGAAACCACCCATAAGCATTATTTGTAATGGGGATAAGCTAGAAGCCTTCCCAATAAGATCAAGAGTGAAATGAGGATGCCCATTATCACTAATATTATTCAATATTGGATTAGAAATGCTAGCGATAGCAATAAGAGAAGAAAAAGAAATAGAAGGAATCAGAATGGGAAATGACATAATAAAACTATCTCTCTTTGCTGACAATATGATGATATACTTGGAAAATCCTAGAGATTCAACTAAAAAGTTAGTTGAAACAATGAATGATTTTAGCAAAGTAGAAGGATATAAAATAAACCTACGTAAATCATCAGTGTTTCTATATATCACCAACAAAACTGTGTAATAAGAGATAGTAAGAGACACCTTACTTAAAATAACTATGGACTGTATAAAATACCTGGGAGAATATCGGTGAAGACAAACCCAGGAACTCTATGAACATAATTATAAAACACTTTTTATACAAATAAAGTCAGATGTAAATAATTGGGGAAATATTAATAGTTCATTGGTGGGCTGAGCCAATATGATAAAAATAACAATTCTACCCAAGCTAAATCCTTTATTCAATGTTATTTCAATTAAATTACCAAAAAATTATTTTATTGAGCTATAAAAATATTAATAAAATTCATTTGGAAGAACAAAAGGTCAAGAATATCAAAGAATTAATGAAAAAAAGTGAAGGAAGAAGCTTTAGCAGTACCAGATTTTAAACTATATTATAAGGTAGTAATTGTCAAAATTCTCTGGTACTGGCTAAGAAATAGGTGAATCAGTGGAACAGAGTAGACATACAATACACAATAGTAAGTTATTATAGTAACTGTGTTGGACAAATATAAAGATTTAGGCTTCGGGGATAAGAATATACTATTTGGTAAAAATTGTTGAGAAAACTGGAAAGCAGTATGGCAGAAATTGGGTATAGATCAATATCTTACACCATTTACCAAGATAAGGTCAAAATAGATACATGACTTAGATATAAAGGGAGATATCATAAGAAAACTAGGCGAACATGGAATATATTCTCTATCAGACTTATGGATAGGAGAAGAATTTATGAATAAATGAGATAGCTTTGTGAATAGTGAAATGGATAATTTTGATTACACTAAATTAAAAGGTTTTTGTACAAATAAAACTGATGTTGCCAAGATTCAAAGGAAAGCAGAAAATGGCGAAAAATTTTTACAAACAATTTCTTGGATAAAGGTCTCATATCTCAAATACATGGAGAATTTTGTCCAATGTATGAGAATATGAGACATTCTCAAGTTGATAAATGGTCAAAACCAAAGGATATGAACAGCGGGTTTTTCGATGAAGAAATCAAAACTCTATATAGTCATGTGAAAAATGTTCTAAATTATTATTGACTAGAGAAATTCAAATTAAAAACAACTTTGAGGTATCATCTCACACTTATCAAATTGGCTAAAATGATAGAAGTGGAAAATGACTAATGTCGGAGGGGATGTGGAAAAATTGGGGCATTAATATACTGTTAGTGGAACCATGAACTGATCCAGCTGTTTTGGAGAGCAATCTGATATTATGCCTGAAGAGTTATAAAACTGTGTGTATTCTGTATATATATTGGCCCAGCAATACCACTATTAGGTTTGTTTCCCAAGGTAATCAGTGAAAAGGCAAAAGAATCTATATGTAGCTTGTTAGATTTTGAATCATTTGACAATGGCAAGGACTTAGGTGGTGAGAACTTTCTGTTCTGTGGCTTCAATAGCTGTGGATGTAGCTTCCAGGCCAACTCTCCATGAGAGTTGCTTCCTGGGATGATGGCTTCTGGGGCTGGGCTGGAAGCAGGAGTGGTTTGGAAGAGTGATGCCACTGCTAGAGCTCTTGGCTTTACCTGCCTCTTGGCAGCAGTGAGTCGTTAGTGTTGGTGGTAGTTAGGAAGGTGGGCCCTTAGGAGTTGATAGTATGTGATAAAAACTTTAAAAACTATTGGTGACCATTGCTCAAATGATATTCAGACTAAGGAAGTCTGAAGAGGCAGTAGAGAAATGGGGTCAGTTTAAAAAAAAAAGACAATCCTAGGTTTGGTGCTTCTGCTGGTTGTCAGCTACCTGACTGGATGTGGTTAAGTCATAGACCTAGGCTGCCACTCTCAAGAGCTCACCATCCTTCTCCTGCAAAGGAGATGCTACAGGTCACTGGATTGCCAAAAATCCCATCAGGGAGCCTTAAGTCTCTTTTCACTCTAGATTATCTTCCACTCAGCTCTCAAATTGTTCTTTCTAAAGCACGTATCTGACCATGTCACTCCCCTACTCAGTAAACTCCAGCAGCTCCCTATTACCTCTAGGATCAAATAGAAAATATTCTGTTTGGCATTCTAAGCCCTTTATAACTTGGCCACTCTTACCTCTTACATCCTACTCACCCCTACATGCTCTTCAATCCAGTGATTTTGGCCTCCTTGCTATTCCTGATGCTGACATTCCATCTCCAGAGGAGTGACACTGAGTGATGGGCAGGACAAAATGGCATGATGACATCTTGAAAGGATGTGGAGGTGATCAGTTGCTCTAGTCGTGTAGGCAATCCGAGTACCTGTGTCCTTATATACTTGCTCTTCATGCACATGCCCTGCCCACATATGTTCCCTACTTTCATCACCCTTTCACATGCATTTTCTAAATGTGTGCCCATCTGTGGTAGGGATTACCCCTCTATGTATATGTATAAGGGGATCTTTTCTGGTTACTTAATTTTTCATGCTGTTTCATTAAATATGCTTTGCTTTGAACTAATGTGTCTTTTCTGGTTGGCCTGTATAAAAGTAAACACATTGATGGGGGCTTGTAGGCCATGGTTTTGAGATGACTGGCAAAGTACTTTGAACCCAGGGTGGCTTTGCAGGGGTTCATGAGCCCCAGATAGAGAAAAATAAAATGGTGCAGAAAGTATTTAATTGGCTAGAGGGGGTATGCTACAATAACCAGCATTAATAAACAAAATTTGTCAATGTGTTTCTAGCTCTCTTCAGGGGAAAGAAACCCATGACGTACTGCTGGTATGAGCCTTGTTGGAGGAAGGTGGCTCATCATGTTGTCCTAATTTGGTGAAAATATACTTTAAGACCATTCAACTCCCATGGCTATAATTTCATATTCACCAAATATCCTGATGTTAATTCATTTTTGCAGCAGATTTTCCAACCAGGAAAAGGTTTTTCTGACTGGCTGGCATGAGTCTTCTAGTATTCATGCCAATTCCATAGCTTATTTTTCACTGTAAGGAAATAAATTGGCATTCTGGCTTATACAACTGCTTTGTGGGAGCATGGCTGGTGTGAGTCAATTGACCAGGGGCTCATTGTTTCTAGGTAAACTACAACAGCAGGAGAATCAACAATAACAAATATTTATTTAAGGGTCCACTGTGCAAAAAACTGAACTAGGCACTGAGAGAAATACAAAGTTTATATGAGACATAGTTCCTGACTTCAAGGACCTCATAATCTAGAAGGAAATCAGATTTTTATATCTACCAAGCTGAATGCTCACTGTGGCAGGAGCAACATCCTAACCTCAGTGCTTTAAATACTCAAGACAACTACTCTGTTCCCAACTAAGTCTTTTCTCAGGATCGTAGGATCAGAGATTTAAATCTGGAAGAGACCTTAGAGGCCATCATGTCTACGCTCCTCATTTTAGAGATGAGGATACGGAACCTCAGAGAGGTTGAGTGATGACCTCCTCCCCTAACTCTTTTAAGTGGACCAATCCAAGTGACTCTGTCCATCCTCTAGGGTTTGGCAAACTCCTACTATAGACACAACGATCCTGCTTTATTTCTGACTATGACAGATGAGTCTCGTGCTCTCTAGCATTCAAGACCATCTTAGCTAAGTGGTACAGTGAATAGAACTCCAGATCTGGAAATCAGAAAGACCTGAGTTCAAATCTGGCCTCAGACTTTTACTAGCTGTGTGACCCTGGGCAAGTCACTTCACCCTGTTTGCCTCAATTTGCTCAACTGCAGAATGAGGGATAGCATTTACCTCCCAGGGTTGTTGTAAGGTCAAATGAGATAATATTTGTAAATGGCTTAACACAGTGCTTAAGCACATAGTAGGCACTTTAAAATGCTTATTTCCTTCCTTCTTTCCTTCTTAGCTCTGAACTCTTAGAGGCTTGAGAGGAGGATAGCTAGTTTGCTATGATGCAAACCTCCTCTCATGGTGTGCAGCATGGTAGTTGGGCCTGGCTGTTTCTGCGTGGTCCAGTGTGGCTCTTTCTATCTTGATATCTCTAGCGATTGTCGGTCTCTAACACTGTCACTGTCATGACAGTAGCCACAGCACTCCCTTACCTCATGGTCAGGTCTGTCATTTTAGAGAGTTTCATTCAGTGTAACATATCCTGACATTCCCTCCATGGGTTCATCTCTAGGTCTTTTTCCCAGGCTTCTGTGGTTTCTGTCTGGTAGTGGGTGGGCCTAGGGGAAAGGAGAGATAAGCAAAGGAAGGTTGTACCCTCATAAGCCAGGCTACATTGAGAGACACTCTGTAGAGAAATAAACAATGACATACACTATTGTAATATGGGTAAAATGACCCACAGGAGTCATTCCTTGGAGAACTCACAGATTTATTCATTACCTGGTCCTAGTGGATTGTGTCAAAGTTTGGCTTCTGAGCCAGAATTGCTCAGGGATATAAAAAAAGACAAGTGACTATTCTTCAAATCCTTCTTTGTGGCCCTAAAGAGTGAGGCTGGATTAGAGCTGAATCCTGAGAGTTAGGTGGGGAAAGGCAGAATTGCCTTGTTTCCTACATGGTCACTTCTGCCCCTGTAGTCTCCCTCACTCCTATCTTAAGTGAATGAGTATCCTGTGATGGATTGTACAGGACTGGAGGGTCACCCCATGAGTTCTGAAAGGTCTAAAGGTCCTGAGATGTCTGGGAGTCTGCAGCTGTGGTATACTTGGAGTGGCAGTGGCTGATGACAGGAAGAATCATCTGCATCATAAAGAGAAACATAACTGGCTCCATTTGGCTGTTTTGTCTGAAGGCTTTCACCAGCAGGGTGTCTAAACAATGCAGTGTTGAGATGAAACATAGAAGGCCTAATCAGAAATATTGAAAAACTGCTTTATGTCCTTAGTGAATAGAGCACTGGCCCTGGAGTCAGGAGGACTTGAGTTGAAATCCAGTTGTGTGACCTTGGGCAAGTCACTTAACCCCAATTGCCCTGCCTTCCCCTTCCAAAAAAAACCAAACTGCTTTATTTCCTGATGAAGTTTATGTATTAGCCTCCAGGCGTATTGTAAACATAATTGCAAGCTGTTCCTAAATTCTATCCTAATCATTCTATTAATATGTGTTGTTACCCTTTTATGTTTATTATTTCTTTTTCTGTGTGTGAAAAAACTATTTTACTAAGCATTGTACTTAGCACTGGGGATATAAGTAGAAAAGTGAGGCAGTCTCTACTCTCAAGGAGCTCACATTCTAAAGGAGAGGACAATACATAGGAAAGGTTTAATTTGCAAGTCACACAGTTAAGTCCTTGAGTACTTTGGGAGCAGCCAATGCAGATGGTAGTGCCTCTACTTTAATGCCATTTCTACTGATAAAATCAGATCAGTTTCTGATGTTGAATCATTTGACAGTGCCAGGAACTCTGGTGGCAAGAGCTTTCTTCTCTGGTTATTCAGTAATTGTGTCTGTAGCATCTGCGAGAACAGTTGCCAGGCTGTATCTCTACAGAGGTTCCTGCCCAGGATGATGGCTCAGGGCACCGGGCTGGAAGCATCGCTATTCCCAAGGCTCTTGGGCTGTCTCCTTCAGGGTCTGAGTATGGCCAAGGTGGTGGTGGTGGTTTGACCTGCCTGAAACATGCTGCCTCCTAAGTCACCCTCCTAAGTCATGCCCCACTGCTTCAGCTATGCTGACTGGTCTGACCTTGTGTGTGGCAGCTGGCAGGGATGGCTGGCCCCTCTCCACAGGAGTCGCTTTCACAGATGGTGTCTGTGAGGGCTGGGCTGGAAGCAGGACTGGTTGTCTGGGAGTAGTGGGGTGGGGCGGGGAGCATTGTTATTCCCAAGACATTTGGGCTCAGGTTCCTAGGATGAGGATCCACGAGGGCCTGAGAGAGACGGTGGTTAAGGTGATAGCAGTAGTGGGTCTTGCTTGGCACATATTGTCTCTTGTCTTCAGGGACCTTGTTGCGTCAGCGAGGCTGGCTTACCTGCATGGTGTGTAACTGATTTTTACTGTTCACTGAATAGCTCTTTTACTCTCATCTTTGTTGAGACCCAGATATAAGCCACAACTCAAACTATAATTAGCATTGTCCTTGGGATGCAAGAGTGGGTCTTTGTGAATGAGCTGATGAGTGTGAGAAATGGGGGTCTAATTTTCCTACTTAGGTCTACTTTCCTGCTTAGAGGAGGGCTCCCCAAGCAAAGAACACAGTCCAGAACCTCAAGGGCTGTGTGCAGAGCAATGCTGTCAAACTCAAATAGCGACAGGGACCACTAAACCCTACATAAGGATCTTCACGGGCCACATACTGACTTAGAAAATCACATAGTAACATTATCTAAGCTCTGCTGTATTTTAATTTATTTTGTCATTGGGGCAGCTACACTGCATAGTAAGTAGAGCTCCAGGCCTGGAGTCAGGAAGACCTGAGTTCAAATCCTGATTCAGACATTTACTAGCTTTGTGACCCCAGGCAAGTCACTTAATGTCTGTTAGCCTTAGTTTCATTACCTGTAAAATGGCGACAAAAATAGCACTTACCTCTCAGGTTTGTTGTGAAGATCAGATGAAATAATAATTATAAAGCAGTTAGCATAGTGCCTGGCACATAGTAGGTACTATATTAATGTTAGCTATTATTATTATTGGGCAGCTAGGTGGCGAGATGGACAGACCACTGGACCTGAAGAAGGTAGTATGCCCCTGCTAATAAATGTTATCTTACTTGGAGATCTGCCTCAGTTTGCCCTTTTGTTAAAATCTCCGTAATGACAATGAATTTGTGTATTTGTGCTAGCAGATGTGGAGAGTGAGACAGAGATGGCAAACTAGCAAACGCCTGTCATCCAGAAGTTTCTAATCCAGAAATGAGTTGCTCTAATGGGCTAATGGCCTGGCTAATTGAAGCCACATCTGATTTCCCATTTTCCTCCCTTCAAATCTGGTCTCAGACGCTTACTAGCTGTGTGACCCTGGGCAAGTCACTTCACTCTGTTTGCCTCAGTTTCCTCATCTGTAAAATGAGCTGGAGAAAGAAATGGCAAAACACTCCAGTATCTTTGCCAAGAAAACCCCAAACGGGGTCACGAAGAGTTGTACGTGACTGAAAAATGACTGAACAACAAATTGTTATTTATTATTGTTAAGTATTCTCCAGTTACATTTTAATCTGATTACCCTGCAACACCTCTTGTATAGAATACAGAATTGTGCATGTCTGCAGATGCTATGACCTTAGCTGTGGTCCTCTAAGCTAGACTTACCATGAGTTATCATCATCAATCATACATTGGTAGCCTATTCGCATGTTGCATAAAATGCAGTTAATTAATCAACAAGCATTTTGTTTTAAGTACCGACTGTGGAAGAAAATTCTGTACCCTTGCACTTTAGGCACAAATCTGCCAGAAATAATTTTTATTAATTTAGAGTGCTCTAAATCTAAGCATTTCTGCTTAGGGAGAGAACCAAGATGAAGAGAATTACCCTAATGACTCAGGAAATATCTCACCAATCTTACACATTTTGGAGTTACAATTATAGCATTCCTGGACAACAGAGAAATTCCACACAGAGTTAAAACGTAGTTGTAGCATTCTGGGTAAAGTTAAGGTAGCATTTTAGTACATCAAATAGAACAGTAATCTCTTAACTTTCAGTATATCCCTGAAGAATAATCTTTTAAAATGACTTAATCCCTTTATGACCACTCTCTTTAAGTATTTTCCTTCCCAGTTGGTCAAAGGTGAATTTAGGAGATATTTCCTTTAATTGAAGTAATCTGAGAGATTTCTTTCTTCTGATCATTACCCTAATCCTTTCAAGGTGGATCATTCAAGGGCTGTTTGCCCTTGTCTAGTCACCACCCTAATTACTTCAGAGAGGAATCTTTTCTGGGCTAATTAGAGATAGCTGAGCAGGAATTTTGGACTCAGTAGTTAGAAAAAGGGTTTCTCTTTAGTCCAAAGGCTTTGGAATAGGATATTTTTATACTCTTTCTTAATATTTCTAAGAGAGGGAGAAATAAGGACTTTTACCTGCTTCCACAGTGCTATGTTTCATGCAGCACCGTGTAGTATTTAGACTTTTGGGTTTGGAATCAAGAGGCCATGAGTTCAAAGCCTGCCTCCTATACTTACTAGCTGTGGGACTCTGGAAAAGAGAGTCATTTAACCTCTATGTGCTTTAAGTAAATCCATTGGCTTCCTGTGTACTATGCCGTAAGCAAGCTACAATCTGTATGGGGAGAGGGAGTTTCTTACATTGTCAAAATCGCAAATCCATCGTAGCAAGAAGATTAAAATTGATCCTGTATCATCTTCTCACTGATCCTATTTACGGGTAATTGATTTTGCCCTGTAATTGCTTTTGTCCGTAATTGCTCATGTCAGGGTTCTTTGCCTTTGAACTTAATTCAGAGTTTAGGTGGTCTGTAATGGATTAAATTTGAAAATCCATCTGTTCTTGCCTCAAGAAATTTTGTTGACCTTGGGAAATGTGTGTGAACAGAAAGGAAGTAGAGCCTGCTACCTTTATGCTCCCAAGCTATCCTTCAAGGATGGCCAGTTCAAAAGTCTGGGCCACTATCTTGCAGCTGGACTCTTAACAAAGAACACTTCTTAGTCTCATGAGAGAAGAAAAGAGGGGTGGGAAGCGGAGTCATTGCTAATCCCCATTACCAAACTTCCAACCAGTCATGTTGTTCCCAGTGCCTCAGCTCCGTAACCAATCATGTTGCCTTCAACCCTGCGATGTCACCTATCCCATTCTGTTTTTTGTTCTGTATTCCCCCAAACTTAGGAAAGGTGAACTGGTTTGTTTGTTTTTTTTGGCTTGGGAGTCTTTGGCATTAATGGAGGCAATCCATTGACCCATTTATTGACAGGTAGTATGCCCCTGCTAATAAATGTTATCTTACCTGGAGATCTGCCTCAGTTTGCTCTTTTGTTAAAATCTCAATAATGACAATGGATTTGTGTATTTGTGCTAGCAGATGTGGAGAGTGAGACAGAGATGGCAAACTGGTAAATGCCTGTCATCCAGAAATTTCTAATCCAAAAATGAGTTGCTCTAATGGGCTAATGGCCTGGCTGATTGAAGCCACATCTGATTTCCCAATTATGATAGGGAAGGAGACATTCAAAAGGGAATTGTAAAATAATGCCTTTCTCTGGAATTTGGGCTCACTTTTAAATGAGAATAAATGCTTTCTGAAGTACTTTGTCCCAACAGGACACCTACACTTCTTATTTTAAATCAAAAAAGGCAAAGGAAGAACTTCAAAGTTAACCAGAAATCTTATAAAGAATTAAGGGAATGCTGAACTTGACATGGCCTGGCCTGGCCTGAGCTGTCCATCCTCATTATATCACACAGACTGGATCCACTCTGTCTTCTTTAAGCAGGATCAGAAGTATAAACCCAATGGAAGTTTCTCTGTGGATTGTCTGGACGCTGGAGGCTAAGGTAAATCTCCTATCCCTGACTTCTGCTTGCCCACAACTGGCTAAAGATTGTGTTTAGAGCTGTCATTTTTTTTCCATCACAACAAGGCACTTATCAAAAGCTGAGCTAATCTTACAGCAGGGAACCACAGAAGGTCGATGGAGCCCTCATTTTATTGCCAAGTTCATGGAGTCACAGAAAGGAAGAGGTATTGACTAGTCCCAAGTTCACTGAACACATAGTGAGTGAACAGGCAAGGGTTGAAGGAAAGTAGGATTCTGGATTCTCAGCCCACCGATAAGCGTAGCATTGAATAGCATTGAATGTGGTCATGGAGACTCATTTCAAATCTTACCTCTACTCCAGCAAATGAGTGCTGAATTCCTTCCTGTTTATAGTAGGTGGGCTTTTGTGGGTTTCAGAGCCATTTCCAGAAGAGCATATGATAATCCTACTGTTAGAGCTATTCTCTGGCTCTCTCAGGATGAGAGGTCTCCTGGTGTGGGTGGGCTGCTGTGTGGGCGTCACTGCTGAGCACAGCCATTCACCTCGTTCCCATTAGCTCATACATTATTATAAAGTAGCTGTGGTGATATGGAGCTGGGCTAGGGAAGGGTTTCTGTGCATTTTACTTCTGTGGTAAGCTTGTTCTAGCTAACAAAAGCTATTAAAGTTTTGAGAAAGGGATGAGGGCACTTTAAAAGTTGGTAGAGGGGCTATTTTTATTCCCTCTTGTTAGCTTTTATGCCCGCAGAGAACTTTATAAAAACAATAGTATTAATAATAACATCGACAGCTTGCCTTTGCTCTCAAAGCACTCATTTTCAGTCATGTTTGTCGGCAGCACTGTTCCTTAAGTCTGATCTAGGCCATCACCACCTGTTCCAGTTTATAATGGAGGGACAAAACTTGTCCCATAACACACAGGGGTAACTGGGACTGGAACTCTGGATTCTGTTATTATCTTTAAGCTGACCGATGAAGATCAAGACAGTGGAGAGGCAAGGGAAAGGGCCTGAAAGGTATTAAATAAAGATATCCATTTGCCTCTGCTCTCAATGAAATCCTTCAATATAGAGGTGTTGGTGGTCTTCCTTCCCATCTGACTGCTCCCTCTCAATCTCCTTTGCTGGATCTTCATCCAGGTTATACCTAGTATGCAAGATGAAGCCATTGGGCAAAGTATAGTCTGAGTAACCCTCTCCCTTTCCATATTTTAACTTTGTTCAACCTTTGGGTACTGAGCTTGTCCCGTGTTGTCAAATGTATTCAGTGAGGACGACCACGGCACCGAGGTCAGCTACCGCACCCAATGTCAGCACTGACACCCGCACAGCACAATTTTCTGTTTGCAGATGATTGTGCACTCAATGCAGCCTCTGAAGCTGAGATGCAACAAAGTATGGATCGATTCTCTGCTGCTTGTGCTAATTTTGGCCTAACAATTAACACCAAGAAAACACAGGCTTTATCCGCCACTACCACACCAGCCATATGTGGAACCATTGGTTACAGCAAATGGAGAAGTTTTGAATACTGTGGATAAATTCACTCACCTTAGAAGTGTACTTTCCAGGGATGTACACGTTGATAATGATGTTGATGCACGCATTGCCAGAACCAGCTCAGTGTTTGGGAGGCTCTGAAGAAAAGTGCGGGAGAGAAGAGGTGTTAGACTGACTATCAAGCTGAGGGTCTACACAGGGCCATTGTGCTGACCTCATTGTTGTATGCCTGTGAAATCCGGACAGTGCCATGCCAGCGCCACACCAGGAAACTGAATTACTTACATATGAATTGTCTTAGGAAGATTCTGAAGATCACCTGGCAGGATAAAATACCAGACACTGAGGTATCTATAAGGAAGTGACCTTGACTTTGATTCCTGGAAAAATTCTTAAAAATGTATTATTAAAACAATAGTTAGGGAACCTTTGGAAAAAGGATGAGTGGTCGGTTCAAGAAAACCTTGGCTTCATCAAGTCATTGATTCTCTTTCTTTGACAGGGTTACAAGACTGGAAGACCAAGAGACTATATAGACAGAGTCTATCCAGATTTTAATAAAGCATTTGAGGAAACCAAGCATTTGGGAGGCATGTGTGGGAGAGAATGTGTGGGAAAAAAGAGATATTAAGTTGCCTGCCAAAGGGAAGGTATACACAGCCATTGTGCTAACCTTATTGTTGCATGCCTGTGAAACCTGGACAGTCTTCCAGCGCCATTTCAAGAAACTGAATCGCTTCCATTTTAATTGTCTTAGGAAGATTCTAAAGATCACCTGGCAAGATAGGGTATAGACACTGAGGTCCTTCCTCAAGCTGAACTGCCAAGCACTCAAACCCCACTACAGAGAACGCAACTCTGATGGGCTGGCCGTGTTGTTCAAATGCCAAACCTATAGAGTTTGCCTAAAAGACTATTTTACAGAGAACTCACACAAGGCAAGCATGCACACAGAGGTCAGAAGAAGCAATACGAGGACACTTTCAAGGTCTCTCTGAAGGACTTTGGAATTGATTGGGAGACATGGGAGATAATGGCACAGGATCATCAACGAAGGTGCTATACCCCATGAGCAAAGTAGAATTTCAGTAACTCAAAAGAAACATGAGATGTACAAATTTAGAGACAGCTCCACTCCAAATGTTCATACGAACATGTGCTTTGGTCTGTGGCAGAGCTTTCCAAGCTCATGCTAGTCTGATCAGCCACAGTTGGGCATGCTGTACCTTGACTCCAACCTAGTGATGTCATTTTGGTCCTCTGAGCACAAAGGATAAAGAAAATGACAAGTAAAGCATTTGACACAGTCTATTATAAAATTCTTTTGAACAAATTAGAAAGATGTGGCCCAGAATTATGACTGAACAATTAGATAGAATCAGAAATGGCATTTATCAAGCACCTACTACATGCCAGGCACTGTGCTAAGCACCACGGATACAAAGAAAGACACGAGATAGTCCCTGCTCTCAAGGAGCTCTCAATGGAGGTGACAGGGTATGGGTCCAAGGCAAGACCTTTGCCCCTGACCCCAAAAGAATTTGGGTCCCATTTGTTTGAGGGGGGAATGATGGGGTACAGGCTCCGGACCCCCCCAATTCTCCTTAAACTTTCCCACACAGTCAAGTCTCTGGCATTCACCTGAGGCATTTACCCATTCCAGTAATCCTCTCAATAGGGCTTTCATTGTGGCCTAGGCCCAATCACCCAATTCTCTGTTCCCAGTCCTTCATTCTCTGCCACCTCCAGATCACCCCTGGTTACTTCCTGCCCTTGATTCTATCTAGACCCCAGTCTTCCCTGGACACGTGGTCCAGGTCCCTGGAATTCCAGGCCCTGCTCTGTTGCCTCCCAGTCACCCCAAACTACTTGGCCACTCCTGGATCATTCCCACAATCTTTCTGTATATAAGATCCATTAAGGTACTCAGATTCGATCTGGCCTGCTTGTCAATACAAGCATCACAAATGCTCAGATTCCTTAAGAGTCTGGCCAATATGGTGGATTTTTAGAATCATGCCCACTCTCTATTGGTGTTTTAATAAATCTAGTCTTTGGCTGAAAGAAAGCTTGGGTCTAATTCATTCAGGCAGGATGCTTGTGTCACTATTTTGGGATCCCAGCACCCCTAAACATCAACATTTTGGTTACCTAACTGGGAATAGAACTGGGGCTATGGAAGTGAAAATACTGAATCCTAACCACTAGACCACCAGCTGGGACATGTGGCCTTCTAGATCTTTGAGCGTGGCCTTTTGACTGAATCCAAGTTTTATAGAACAAATCCTTTTATTAAGGGGATTTGTTCTGTGAAGGTTGGACTCAAAGGGCCGCACTTGAGGACCTAGAGGGCCACATGTGGCCTTGAGGACACAGGATCCCTGCTCCTAAGATAGGATAAAGAGAAAGGGGTGAGGTCCTATGAGTCTTTTTGTAATCTTGAATTGATTTCAGGGAAAGAGAGTACTGAAGAAGACATTCAGTATTTGTCAAAAAGGCGTCAGGCAACACCAGGAAGCCCAAGAAGAATAGGAAAGAGTTTCATGTGGCAGACTCATATTCCCATTCTCCTCCTTTTGGAGTTCATGAGGTTCTAAAGATTGAGTGATACACCCCTGGAATGGTCTTTCCTGGACAGAGCACTGTCTAAAATTGCTAATAGACATTTCTCAAAAAGTTTCTCAAATCTTTCCTATCTCAATGGAATCAAACCCTTTTCACATCTCTTACTAACCTCCAAACCTATTACTTAAATCAACCTTTCATTTTACTTTCTTGATTCCTCACTTTCCTTACTTTCATTGCCTTCTTAAGTCTATCTCATTTTATTTCTCAATCATACTCTGGTCTTATGTTCCACTAAATCTCTCCTGTGCAGATTTCCTTATACAATATCACTTTACACTTTTGGAGTTGCATAGTCTCTTTCAATTTAGGTATTTTTGCTACTACTTTACCTAGACAATTAAATTCAGTTAAATCATTTCAAACTAGCTCAAGTTTTGCTTATTCTCTACTAGTTTGAAATCACTTCTACTGAATATCTCTATCATACTCTAGGAAGGGGAGAGAGCTTGTTTGAACTTAGCTTTAATCTACAAATCTCCCAAATCTACTAAGATGTTTTAGCGTATTTTTACAGTAAAGATATTACATTTCAGTTACAAATTTTAGTCTCTAATTTATAATGCTATAAATGTCTGCAGATGGTGAATGAGAGTCTCTTATCTGCCTCCCCAAATTGTTTAGAGTTAGAGAGATGGGAGGAGTGGGGAGAGGGGGTGAGAGAGAGAGAGAGAGAGAGAGAGAGAGAGAGAGAGAGAGAGACAGAGAGACAAAGAGAGAGAGAGAGAGAAGAGAGAATTTCTTTCTGAAGGCTTTGAAAGTGCCACAGATTCTATCCTTTCTGCTCTTTTTCCTTTGGTTGATCAAGCCACAGGAAAAGTCAATTTGGATTTATCAAGACACAAGACATAAGCATTGCTTACAACATACTTAACATTATACAAATAAAATGCTTAATTCTTTGAGTTCAAAAGTCCCTTATCTGGCCAAATTTGCTTTTTATGTTTATCTAAATACCTAGTCCAGTCTTACCTGAGCTCTACCACTAATGATTTGGACATTCCCATTAGAACTGGCAGCTTTCCCATGTCCCAAACTTTTAACAGCTTGCCTAATTGGGAGTTAACAGGAGACTTACTCTCCCCAATCCCACAGTAATACCAATATTCCTTGCTTTTCTGTCCCTTGGAAACCTAGTGACAGGCAAGACTAGCTACTCACCATTGCCTTCACGTATGCCTTTCCTTTTCTACATGCACAAAAGAAAAAGAATCAGTTTTGGTTTGGCGACCTATTTCTCCTTATCCTTCCTGAGTTTGGAGAATTTATTTCTCCAAACACTTCATGGCTGAATAACCTCTCTGCGAGAATCCACTCAGACCTGCAATCAGACAAAATCTATGTGCCAGCCATGGTGTTGGATGGTGTTGCATGGTGATAGCCATGTGAGCAAAAGGTCCCTTCATGTTCACCAAAATTGTTAGAAGAAAAATTGTGGTGGTCTGCAAACTTTCTTCTCTTGCCCTCTCCTCCTTTTAAAAATCAGGACTTTTCCCTACTCCTGAGGCAGCTCTTGAATTCTCTTTCATCAATATTCCAAACTCTTTGCATTATTATTCCAAGATCATTGACGATGGTTCAGCAGTCACATGCATTAGTACTTTCATTATCCTGATATTTGGTGTACTGGGCTTGGCGATTTGAACTTGTCAAGTATAGCTCTAGGAACTCTTATTATGCTCTTGCTTACCTTGGGTTTCCAATTCTTATTAACCATTTTTGCTCGGCCTTTTTTTTTCCCAGTCCAAAGATCATTCTATTTGATCGAGAAAATGAACAAAAGGAGAACTGATTAGTTCTGCCTTCTTTCTTCCATTGGGCATTCGTTTTCCTCATCTCTTATGCCCTCAGCAGCAGTCACATCTCTTTTCTAATCACAGTAACAATATTCATCTTCCCCTAGCCCCTCCCCAATCCTGCAATGCTTCCTGCCTTCTTTATGGTAACTCCAATTGACTTGCCCCACCTCCCCACCACTATTTGTAGAAGCAGCAGGACAGACATGGATAGAGATTCATTCTTCTTTGCTTGCCATCTTGCCTTGTCTGTCCTTCTATGTTCTTTAAATCTCTGTCTATTGCTACCTTAGCCAAGAAGCACATCATTCCCTAAAAGTTTCTTCAAATTAGCACATGATCTTGATCGCTTCCTACCTAGAGAGAGGGACAAAGATTCATGGGGGCATTATACTAGGATATGGCAGAAACAAAAGTGATATTGCCATCAGACTATACTATAGTCCACCTAGACAGAAAGAGGAAATAGATGATGAGTTCGGGCAATATCAGAAGCCTGACACTGAATCCTGACATAGCAATTTATCACCCCTAGTAACTGTTAGAGTCAAAAACTTAGGTCAGCCCCACTCTACCCTTAACATCCTTCCTATTGTTTTTTTTTTTTGTTGTTGAAAACCATGTGGAGGACATAATGGAAAGTTCATTGGACAAAGAATTAGGCCTAGGGAATAACTTGTATTTTTGCTTTTGTGAGGTCAGAGGAAGGAAAAGCAATGACCCTGGAAACTGGGCATCATGGAAGTTACCAAGAAGAGGGGGCCAACTGGAAATATGCTGGAATGAGATTGTTACCACCTCTTGCGAACTAATTCCTTTTTAAAAAAATATTTTATTTTTTCCCAATTACATATAAAAACAAAATTTAACATTCATTTTTAAAAATTTTGAGTTCTAAATTCTCTCCCTTCCCTCCCCCCTCATTAAGAAGGCAAGCAATTTGAATTAGGTTATACATGTGCAGCCATGCAAAACACATTTTCATATTAGTCATGTTGTGAAAGAACACATAAGCCAAAAAAACCTTCCAACGTTAAAAAAAAAAAAATAAAGAAACTAAAAAAAATAGTGTGCTTTGATTTGCGTTCAGATTCCATTAGTTCTTTCTCTGGAGGTGGATAGCATGTTTCATCACAAGTCCTTTGGAATTGTCTTGGATTTTTGTATTGCTGAAAATAGCTAAGTCATTCACAGTTGATCATTGCACAATGTTGCTGTTACTGTGTACAATGTTCTGGTTCTGCTCACTTCACTTTGCATCAGTTCATGTAAGTCTTTCTGAAATCATCCTGGTCATCATTTCTTATAGCACAATAACATTTCATCACTGAGAACTGATTCTTAAATTCTCAGTGTGAGCATTTACGCCTTGGAAATCTACAAGCTACAAATCAGGGCTTGATGGGTTGTTTTGTTGATTGTCTAGACTTAAGAAAATGATAATAATGCAGATTAGACTTAAAAGATCGCCATGTATTTGCATATCTGGTTAAACATGTACCAGCACACCCCTGTATATGATCCTGTATGAATTAGTATTTCGAGCTTTGTTTTTTTCAGTTGTGTTGATTCTTCGTGACCCGTTTCGGGGTTTTCTTGGCAAAGATACCAGAGTGTTTTGTCATTTCCTTCTCAGCTCATTTTACAGATGAGGAAACCGAAGCAAACAGAGTTAGATGGCTTGCCCAGGGTCACACAGCTGGTAAGTGCCTGAGGCCAAGTTCGAACTGATGAAGATGAGTCTTCCTGACTCTAGGCCTGGTGCTCTATCCATTTCACCACCTAGCTGCCCTAGGGGCTTGTTGGACAGTAAGTCACTGCAGTCAGCTGTAGCTACTTAAAGAAAGTTTTTATTGATGCTTTTTTCTTTTTTGCATCACTATAGCTTTGTACTTACACCCCAAACCACACAGAACCCTCTTTTGTTACCAATAAATAGAATTAAACAAAACAAATCAATGCATCAGTCATGTCTGAAAATGTTTGCCTCATTCCACGTCTCCAGCCCACCACCTTTCTGATCAGAGGTTGGAAATATGTCTCAGCATCAGTCTTCTGAAATCCTCATTGGTCATTCCATTGATCTGGGTTCTGAAGTTGTTTGGAGTTGTTTTCCTTTACCTTTGTAAACACGAGAAGTTATTTAATGCCTCTGGGCCTCAATTTCATCATTTATAAAATGGAGTTGGCTTAGATGACCTCTGAGGTTTTTTCTAGCTATAGTCTATGACTCTATGATCCCTAAAGTAACTTCCATCTCTAAAGCAAATGATTCTATAATGATCTTAGGAAGCTAGGTAAAAGGAGTTGTATCCATTTCTAACATCGCTGTAAAAATTCATGGAAGTGAGAAACGGAATTGCTTGAAAAATAGAGATGACTCAATGCCCTTCAGTAAACCCTTGAAGGAAACAGCAGAAAAGTCAGAGGAACAAGTTCAATTAGAAAGAGCAGAGAAAATCGATGTATAAAATGAAAAATTCTTTAAGTGCATTTTAGAACAGATAACTGTAGGCAGCCAGGGAGTCAAGTGAGTGGGAAGACAATGACAAGTTTAAATGAGGCTAATCTGAGTAATAGCTCAAATTCTTTCTTGGGGTTCACTAAAGAATTTTCCAGACATGTGATGGGGATACATGCATGAATTTCCTGAGTGATAAGAAAGGACAAGAGCTAGAGGGAAGAAACAGAAATCACCTATTCACGACTGGAGCGGGACAATGCAAGTGTCATGCAAATGAGCCAGAGGCCTTCTTATATTATACACATATTTGGCCCTAGGAAAAACCTTAGACAAGATTTATAGTTCAATGTGAGCATAGGACAGCATGGAAGGTTGAGAATGTATATGTGCAGGCAGTGAGTTATTGTGGAAAATGTTAGATAAAGTATCAAAAGATGGGTTCAGATCTCTAGCCTATGTTTGTTTTGAAAGAAGTGAAGGCTTCTGCAAGGCAGAGGGGAGGAGGGACTTCATTCTAGGCATGAGGGTTGGCCAGTATAAAAGCATGGAGAGGAGAGATAGAGTGAGGAACAGAAAGGAAGCCAGCTGGATCATGGAGTGTAGGAAGTAATGCATAATAAGACTGAAAGAGTAGGTTTTGAAAGGCTTTAGAAGGCCTTTTTATACTCTCCTCCCTTAGAGCCTAACATGTATACCGTGCACATAGTAGGCACTTACTGCTTAAAGAATAATTGTAAATGATGGATTGGAAAGGGGAGAGCTTGGAGGCAGAGATGCCAGTTAGAAGTCCGTTATGATCATCCAGGGAAGAGGCAGTGAGTCTTCTGCTAATGTGGTAGCTGTGGGAATAGACACGAAGAAACCGAGAGATACTTAGGAGGCAGGACAGACAGGACATGTCAACTGATTGGATTTGGGGGCTGAGAGAGAGGCAAGAGGCAATTACCAAATTGATTCTGCAATTACCAGTCTATGACAGTATCATAACTGAGGAGGGACACTGAGAACAGGCTGAAACGATTTCTGAAAGATCCCCCATCTATGGTTTTCACTGATTTTGCATTGTACTATATTGGTTTACACATTATTATTATTATTATTATTATTTTTGCTTTGCCTTGCAAAGAGGTCCTTTAATTGAAATACTGTTGGTGTTCCCTCTCCCTCCTTCCTTCAGCTAGGTTGTAAACTCCTTCAGGGTCGGTACCATGCCTTTCATTTCCTCTGTATTCTCCAACTGAGACTATTTAATTGGATGCTGTGTGGGTAGGGAAGGCACAGTAAATATGCCCTTAGCAGCAATCAGTTTTGCTAAGATCTGAGGTTCATCCACAGTGGCCAAAGTGCAGATAACCTGGGATCCAGAGCACTTCTCTTCCCCATTCCCTTACAACTCTCCAAACTCTAAACCGGCCTGAGACTAAGCCTAAAGTGGTTTGATAATTGCGGGCTTCCCAGGGCTCTCTTCTCTGGACCTGAGCTCTATCATGTTGCCCCAGGGGCAGAATGTGATCCAGGCCATAAGAATCCTTGTGGTAGGGAATGTGGAACCCCACTCAGGGAATGGCATAACCCTTCATAACCTGGCACCTTCCTGCCTTTCCAATTTCTTACGCTTTATTCCTCACTGTTCCTCAGACAGGACACTGTCTCCTGATGCTTTACTCTCTCATGTCATGTCCTCCATGACTGGAATGCTCTCTCTCTTCTCCTCTGCCTCTTGGCTTCCTTCAAGACATAGCTCAAATCTCACCTTCTACAGGAAGCCTTTCCTGGTCCCATGTACCATGATGGCCTTTCCTCTGGGACTATCTTTCATTCTCCCTGTATATATGTAACCAGAATGGCCTTTGTTTTCTTTGAATGACTCAGCTTACCTCATTGAGCCTCTGGACACTGTGGCTTGCTCTTCCGGGGTAGGAGGCCCGGGGAGCATGCCGGGAAGCAGACAACTTCCTGTGTGATGAGTCATGGGGCTGGCTGAGGGGAGGTGTTAATGTCTATGCTAGGGGGAGGGGCCAACTCAGGAACCAATCGGCCCTGGTCATTCGGGCGGAGCTTGATGATGTCAAAAGCCCTATAAGAGGGGAGAGGACAGCTTGAAGAGTTCTCTTTTCCTTTTCCGGTTGGAGCCAGCGACAGTTACGACAGTTACGTCAGTTACAGCGACAGTTACATCGTCAGTTTCAGTTGCAGCTTCAGTTACAGACACAGACACAGCTGAGGCAGGAGCTGCCAGTAGCAGAGCTGATCTACGGGAGGAAGCTGAACAAAGACTTCAGGCCAGTGGGTAATCTTATTACCATCGAGGGGGAAACATGATTTTGCTTTACGCAATCATGTTTCTCTGTAGCCTCCTGGTTACTCTTTCAAGGCGTACTTATTGGGCCTGGAAGATTTTGATCAACATATCAAAATGGGGCTGCTGGTTCATGGGTTGGTTACTGTTGAGCCTAAATAAATGTTTTGATTCTTCTGCCTTCTACTTTGAGAGTTTCTTATATCCGGCGATTCCGAACCTTTCAGACATGTTTATGATCCTCTTTGAGATTATAAACTCTGCCCTCCTGATACAATATATCTTGTACATACATAGTTATCTCCTCATTGTCTCTTCCATTAGAACGTGAGCTCTTTGAGGTCAAAGGCAGTTTTTTGTGTTTGTCTTTGTTTGGTTGTTTTTATTTCTTTTTTTGTATTGCTATCACTTAGCATACAGTCTGCCACACTGACTGGAAGGCCAAGTCTGGCAGCCTTGACCTGATTCATGGTGAGCTCTCAGGGAGAGGAAGTAAGACCTCCTCCACGTCTTTGTATGGGGGTGTAATGGTAATATAAATTTGAAGATCTTCCCCATCCATTAATAGTCCCATGTACCCTGCTTATGTCACAGGAAGCCTAAGTCACATGTGGTGGGAGGAGCTTGCTGAAGGAGAGGAACTTGAAAGAGTGGAGCAGGAAATTCTGAGAGCAGTTAAAGCTGACGAAGAGAGAAGACATGTGCTGGCTGTGCTGTGAGTGATCATTGGTGTCAAGGCCCCAGCAGGGGGCAGGAAGGTTATGGGATGGCTTGGTTCCCTGCTGTGATGTTGTGTTTTTGGTTCTTTGGTGTTATTATAAAGTGGACTTTCTGGTTCTGGAATTTGCTTGCTGCTTGGATGGGTCAGACTTGTTGGTTTTGGGATCTGGTTCTTTGGTGTCTGGATAAATTGTTTACTTCTTCTACCTTCTCTATGGAGAGCCTCTTATATTTTGCAATACAGAACTACATAGGCATATTTACATGTATTGTCTGTATTGTGATTATTGCTTTGCTAATACAGGGGGTGAAGTCAGAAATGAACAAAGGACTTGGGATCCCTTTCTGACTGCTTGACTTTGGGGATTTAATCATTAGAGCATGTAGGATTCTGCCAACTCAAATTGGGGATTGATATAATAATATGCTTCTGGAAGTACATGAACTCATGTAATGGAGGAGGTCTGAATTCTTCCCAAGTGGAGCCTTGTCCACTTACTGCTTAGTGACGATAAGCCAAGAAAGAAAAAGATGGCTGTTGAGACAGAACTGAGAGTGCACAGAGAAGGCATGAATGGAGAAACTCCCTCTGTCTTCCTTGGTGGCAACTGAGGCAAGAACTGCTACTAGCCTCCAGGTGGGGAGAGGGGTGCAAAGAAAAGCCCACCTTCCTCTCAAGGCCAACATGTGGCCTTGGACACATTGTGCTGTTTTTTTCCTCTGAAAAGTAGAATGGAGCAAATAGAAGCTAATGACTCCATGAAATAACAAGAAATATTAAAACAAAGTCAATTGACTGAAAAAAATGGAAGAAAACATAAAGCATTTCATAACAGAAACAACTGACCAGGAAACATGGAGGAGAGATCATTTAAGAATCACTGGACTATCTGAAAGCCATAGACAAAGAAAGAGCCTAGATACCATGTTTCAAGAGATCATAAAGTAAAACTGTCCAGCTCTCTCAGAACAGCGAGCAAAGTGAAAAAGAACAAATCCACCAATCATCTTCTGAAAGAAACTCCAAGATAACAACCCACAGGAATACATGTTTTGCTTGACTATACATATTTGCAACAGGGTTTTTTTTGGACCCACACCAAGTAGACAGTTGTTCTGATTGGTGAGAGAGTACAAACTCAGCTAACTCATTATAGCTAGCTATCTCCAGACCATGCTTCACATTCCATCATCCAGCCATCTACTCTGAGCAGTTTGCCATCTGCTCTTGTGCAGTATGGGTACCAGTCTACCTTCCCACCTATTTTTCTGGGAACAACAATATCCAACCTGCCATTGCTTCAGGAAGTTGCACAATTGACAGCCTTCTGCCTCTTTTCATCATCCCTATCACTTTCCAGACCAAAATCAATGGTTCACTGGATAGAGCAGTTGGACTTGGAGTCAGAAAGACCTCAGTGTAAATCCTCCCTCAGACATTTACTAGCTGTGTGACCCTGGGCAAGTCACTTAACCTTTGTCTGTTTCAGTTTTTCAACTATAAAATGAGAATAATGATAACATCTATCTTGCAGCATTGTGAGGTTCAAATAAAATAATATTTGTAAAGTACTTGGCACAGTGCCTGGCACATGGTAGGCATTTATGCTGATTTTCTTCCTTTCTTCCTCCTTTTTTCCCTCCCTTCTTCCTTCCATTCTCCCTTCCTCTGTTCTTTGCTATATTTGTTTCTCCTATTAGAATTAAACGCTTTGAGGGCAGGAAATATTACCTTTGAATGGTGCACAGAGCCTGGCACCCACCAGGTGCTTAATAAATGCACATTCATTCAGTTGTTCCAACTGTTAGGTTTTTCCTTATATCAAGTTGAAATCTTCCCCTCTGCAAAGTCCACCATTGTTTCTTGTTCTTCCCTCTAGAGTTAAGAAAAACAAGTCAAATCCCTCTTCCAAGCAAAAACTTTTCAAATACTTCAAGATTGAGGTCTTGTCTTCTTAAGGCAGAGCATCTACATTTCCTTCAGTCAGCCCTCGTATTGTGTGATTTCTGGTCCTCTCATTGTCCTGGTCATCTGGATGTGCTCCAGTTTGTTAACATCCTTCCTAGACCATGACACCCAGAACTCAACACAATACTATAGATATAGTCTGAACTGCATAGAGGGCAGAGGCCCTGTAATCTCCCTTGATCTGGACATTGTGCTTTTGTTCATTCAGTCTAAAGTCACAGCCCTATGTTCATATAGGAGGGTCCTTCTCTGGGCTTGCTGATGCCCCTGAATCTAAGATTTGCCACCCATTTTCAGTGTCTAGGAAACTGACACGTTGAAGTCCCTTTCTGCTTGGGACCCTAAGTAGTCTATTCTCAGATGAGTGGCCGTGGCTGCTTGTGGCTGGTCCCATCCCAGCTGCCTCCTCAGCCTTGTGCTCTCCGGCATCAGATCTGAGTCTCCAGACTAGCACATCCTGAGAGAGTGGGAGGTGGGTTTATCAGTTCCTGTTATTCACTATCTGCCTGCTGGTTTTGAAGAAAGATCCAAAAGACACACACTTCTTATTGGGAGAGAAAGCCAGTTACTAAATGCCATTCTAAGGCAATTTGAGCTTCTCCAGGAAGCAACATGTCCAAAGGAGGATAAGCTAGTATGGTGAGGAAAACCATATACTAGGAGAATCTGCTGAAGGAACTAGGGGGGCTAATCCCGAATAAGAGAAGACTTGGTGGAAGTTTGGGATATGACATCTATCTTCAGAGACTTAAAGGGCAATCATGTGGATGAAGTATTGTACGTATTCTGTTTGATGTAGAATAAGAGCTTATATGTAGAAGTATAGGGAAGGAGATTTCAGCCGGAAATATGAACGAGCTTTCTAACGATTACAGTTGTCTCAGATGCAATGAATTTTATTTGAAGGGGAGGAATTCCCCATCAATGGACATTTCTTTTCCCTCCCCTCCCCCTCCCCTTCCACTTCCCCTTCCCTTTAACCTTCCCCTGTTTCCTCTTCCCCTTTTCCTTTCCTTTCCCTTCCCTTTCCCCTTCCTCTATCTTCTTCCTGTTTTTCTTCCTCTTCCCCTTTCCCTTCTCTTATCCTCTTTTTCTTCTTCTTCTTTCCCTTCCCTTTCCCCTTCCTCTTCTCTTTCCTTTATATTCTTCACCTATTCTCTACCCCTTTCTCTATTCTCTTCTCCTTCCCATTCTCCTTTCCTTTCCCCATCCTCTTCCCCTTTACTTTCCCCTATCCTTTTCCTTCCCCTTCTCCATTCTTTCCCTTTCTACTGTCCTCTTTCTCTTCCCCTTCCCCATTCCTTCCCTTTCCCCATCCTCTTTCTCTTCCCTTCCCCCTTTTCTTTCTTTTCCCCTATCTTCTTTCCTTTCCCCTCCCCCTTTCCCCTCTCTTTTTCCTTTCCTTTCCCCATCTTCTTCCCCTTTCCTTTCCCCTATCCTTTTCCCCTTTTCCTTCCTCTTCCCCATTCCTTCCCTTTCCCCTATCCTCTTTCTCTTTCGCTTCCCCTTTTCCTTCCCTTTCATCTATCCTCTTTCCCTTCCCCTATCCTCTTCCCCTTCTCCTTTTCTTTCCCCTATTCCCTTCCCCTTTTTGTTCCTTTTCCCTATCCTCTTTCCCTTCCTCTATCCTCTTCCCTTTCTCCATTCCTTCCCTTTCCCCTATCCTCTTTCTCTTCCCCTTCCCCTTTTCCTTCCCTTTCCCCATCCTCTTCCCCTTCCTCTATTCTCTTCCCCTTCTCTTATCCTCTTCCCCTTTTTTCCCCCTTCCCGTTCCCCATCCGTTTCCCAGCAGAGGCCGGATGACCACTTTTCAGCTCAATCCCTCACCTGGACTATCACAACAGCCTCCTAATTGGTCCCACCACCTCCAGTTTCCGTCCTTTCCAATCCTTGCTCCACTTAGCTGTCCAACTCATCTTCCTTTAGCACAGGTCTGACATGTCACCTATCTGCTCAAGAAGCTCCAGAAGCTTACTATGGCTTCCCAGACAAAATACAAATGCTGTTTGGTGCTGAAAGCCCTTCCCGGTCTGGCTCCAGCCTCTCTTTCTAGGCTTTAGAATAGAAGCTCCTTGAGGGCAGGGACCGTTCCATTCTTTGTGCTTCTGTCCTCAGTACCTAGCGCATTGCCTCCCGAATAGCAGGTGCTTTAAGAAATGCTTGCAGATTGTTAATTGCTTATTGTGTATCAGTCTCCTTCCAGTTAAAATGGCGATCCCTGTAGGAAACATTCAGTCTCCAGCCTCTGCCCATTTATTCAGGCTCTCTTTTACTCCTGGAATGTACCACCTCCTCCCTTCTACCTTGTAGAGAGTCCCAAGCTTTCTTCAAATTTCAGCTCAAAAGCCAGTCTTCCAGCAGGAGACCTGTGCGATGCTTCTAGTTGTTAGTGCCCTCACACACTTGTGGAAGCGGTTTTACATTTATTTTGTATAAATTATGTTCTTGCTTATCTGTATTTATGTTATTGTCCACCCCCCACTTCCCCCAATGTAAAGTCTTTGACAGCAAGAGCTGATTGGATTTTCTTTCTATATCTCCAATGCCTAGCACAGTGCTAATAAATCTCTGTTGAATGAATGAATGGAGAGTGATCATGGGCTAGACACAATCTCTCTGTGCCTCAGTTTTCTCATGTTTAAAATGAGAATAATATTACATATAGTGCATTCTTCACAGGACAATTGTAATGGTCAATGAATATATATGTGTATGTATAATTCATGTATAAAATATATATTTATGCATATTTTATATACAAACATAAAGTACGAAGATCAAATAATATATTAAATATGCATAATCTTTAAAGCACTGTATGAAAGTCAGTTATTATTGTGATTATTTATAGTAAGCACAACAAATGTGCTGTGGAACTAAATGACTCAAGAAATTATGGATGGCCCTCGGGAGACCAGAGAGAAGGAGCGATGGGAACTAGAGGCAAGTAAAGTCAATGGAACAGGATCAGGAAAATTAAAGGAGTAGAGAGAGCATCCAAAGCTGAAAAACTGGTGCTGCTGCTGGTGGTGGGGTATATAGGAGACCCAGAGAAGGCACTTGTAAAAGTCTGCTTATCAAGGACCAATAAAAAAAAAATTGGCATGACTCTTCGAGTTTGTTAATAGTGGGGAAAAAAAATTGGACCAGGAACCAGGAGGCTTGGATTCTATCTTGTCTCTGTTACTAATTAGCTGTGTGACCTTGAGCAAATCCTACAAATTTTCTGAGACTTACTTTTCCTCATCTATCAAATGGACCTGCTCATACCCCATAAGCCAGCTATAATGCAGGCAGCATGATATAATGGATGGAGCATGAGATTTGGAGTCAGTGGTCCTGGGTTCAAATCCTGACATTGCCACTTTCTGTGTAGTCTTAGAGGATTTACTTAATTTCTCTGGGCCTCAGTTTACTCATCTTCAAAATGAAAGGTTTGGACTATATGGCTTCTGAGGTCCATTGAATCTCTAAATATGTAACTCTAGATTTGATGAGATAATAAAATGAAGGCACTTAGAAAACTATAAAACTCTATCAAAAAAGGGAGGTATAATATAGACATGTTTGCTTTAAGAAAATTCAGAATGTAAAAATCTCAAGTTAGAAAACTGATCCATTAGTTGCAGACTATTTACATTATAAAGGAGTTCTTCACTTTACAAAAGATTTAATCAAAGGTCTCATTTGAATAATAAGCTCCTTTAGTGCATGTAAAGCATAATTCATTTTATAAAAATTCAGTTGAGTCATAACTTTTCAACAGTGTGCCAGCTGACATGGTTGGGTGCCCAGGTTTGGGCCATTATTGTTATTGATATAATTTTTAACTTTAATGTTCAGTCCAATATAATATTTATTTCCACACTACACTTAACCCTTCTCCATTGTGACTTTCCTCATCGCGGTTTCAATATATCATGAGTGGGCATAAGACATTAAATGGGAATTTTAGGGGAGTTTTGTGGAAGTCACAGACAACAACTGAAGGCCAGCCAACAACACAGAGCCTATGATTGAATACTTAACCCAAATCTTACAATAACATAATGTAAAGACCCTAGACTTCTTCTCTGGTACGAAGGGAGGCCCAATACATTTTACCCAGATTTTCCAGATTGCAGGGGTACCATGTCCCTAGTCCCCCACAATGTGGAATAGATAACTGTATACATTACCTTGGTCTGGTTTCACTCACTGTAGAGAAAGTGGAGGCCAGACTCAGAAAATGGAAACAAGCCAGCTGTGCAGAGGACATATGGCTGGCTAATCAAGCCTAGCAATTTAGCAAAGCAGATGAAACAAACCCTTAAGGAGTAAGTGTGAGGCAGATAGGACCAGTGGGGGCCAAGGATCTGGCTATTTCAGCTAACAACTATAAGGATATGGCACAATATGAGGGATGATCTGTTTTTTTCTTGTTCAATCTCATTTATAAATTCTACTCAAGCAGGCCATTAAATATCCCTGAGCAATGGCTACCTGGGGACCAGAGCATAAAGAAAGAAGGCAGACATACCCTGGACTGGCCTGACGCCTAGCCAGAACAGGTGTTGCTACTACTGGGATGATTTGAGAAATGCCAGGAATGCTCATCTGCTAAAAAAAAAATGTTTACCACCTGATTGCCCTGGGTCCAAAGTGTCACTTGTAACCCATCTGTCACTTGGTCCCAGGCCCAACAAGTTGGGCTCTGTTGAAGTCATGAGCTTGAGTCGGTGCCTAGGAAAAGGCCTCACCAGCGAGTGGGACAATAAAAACCCAGGACAAGGAGAACCTATATACACCTTTTTGCTAGGTAATTCGCACTGTGTCTAGAGCATCCTTACTTTGTCCAAGAGATGGTAGAGGGTGAGAGCTCCTTTTGGTACATGCCTGGGTAGTATACCTATTATACGTGATTAGATATTCATTCCTTTTAAACAGCTAATGTTCTTGAGAGGTATAAAGCAGCATTCAGTGGTTTGTAGCTGAAAAAGGCCTTTGATTTCACTTAGGACAGCCCTCTCATTTTTATAGATGAGGAACTGAGTCCTAGAGAGATGAAAAAAACTTGCCCAACATTACATAACTATTAGAGTTCTCTGGCTCTAAATCAAGTGTCCTTTCCACTGGATAGATGTGTGGTCTCAATGATTTATTTGCATTAAAAGTTAGGCTGACTCAGTGACCCATTGGTCCCAGACCTGCTTGTCAATCAGTGTAGGGGAGAGGCATCAGTCTGCAGCTTTGTATCACCGCATGTTCCTTATGTAGTAATCATCTCCCTACCTTTTTGTATCTGGAAATTGTCATGTACTTCTACCCTGAGGAGGAATTGAGATTCAATGATCCAATACCTTTTGCTGACATGGACCTATCTGAATTGTCTTTATCTCATTATAAAAGCTGGCCCCATCTTGAAGCCATTTCTGTTCCTCAGTGATCAGCCTGTCAATGTGTTGCTACCTTGAGTTACTTTAATAAATTCTTTTAATTCCTTTTGTCCTGAGTTTTGCCTCCTTAATTGGAGTGAAAGCCCAAACAAAGAATTTTCCTTTCAACACTTTTGTAGTCCATTGGAGAGGACAGATGTTAGAGCTGGAGGAGCTGGGTTAACAGGACAAAAAAATGTGTACAGATTACAGTCATTGGAGAGGTAAAGATACAAAGATTACAACCATTGGAACAAATATGATACATCTAAGAGTTAACTGCCAGGGGGGTGGTGCTGAACATCAAGTGAGCTGACAGAAAGAGGAAGATATGGATGTGGTGAGAGGTGGCCTCAAGACTTGGCCACCGAGGCTATACCAGGTTCTCATTTTCTTCCTAATTCAATTTAGGTGGGATGGGTCCCATCCCTCACAAGAGGGCAACTCAGCAATGAGGAAGAGGGCCAGTGGTTTTACAGGGAAGGACTGAGTCTTTCTTAGGTACATCTGATTTATTTCCCACCTCTACTGACATAGGCAGGAGGGCACCAGTAATTAGCGCTATGTGTAGCATGTGAGTTTTCAGCAAATGGAAGGTTATAGGCATGGAAGATTCCCATGGAAAGGCAGAGATCTATTGATGGATTCAATCAGTTAAGGAAGTGACAAGATTCTGTACCCTGATACTTTTGTCAGATGGGAACCTTAAGTTCCTTAGAAGTGAGGACTAGGTGGGCACAAGGCCTAAACTCTTCTTTGAATGAAGCAGTCCAATCATTGGCTTTAGACTAAATGGGGGAGAAATTCTTGATCAATTTACAAGTCTTTGAAAGTCACTGGATACACTGGAGCAACGAGAAGTGATCCTGTCCAAGTTAAAAGGACAGAGTATAGTAAAGCTCTTGCCCCCCTCTACCTGGAAGCTATACCCCTTAACCAAGCACAAGATGAAATTAGCTTTTTTGGGCTAACGCATCACACTGTTGACTCCTATAGAGCTTATAGTCCACTAAAATCCCTACATCTTTCTCAGAATGAGGCATTGAAGACACATTGGTTAGAGTGACTGGCCTGAAGTCAGGAAGACTAGCTGTGTGAACGTTTACAAACCTATTCAAGTCACTTAATCTCAGTTTCCTTATCTGTACGATGGGAATAATACGAATATCTGCCCCCTCAGGGTTGTTGTGAGGATCAAATGAGAGAATTATAAAATGCTTAGCACAATGCCTGGCATGTACAGAGGGCTACATAAATGTTAGCTATTATTGCTATTGTTATTACAGAACACCAGCTTTCTACCCAGGCAACCTCTGTCTTATACTTGTGAAGATGACTTTTGTGTCCATGTGCAACACTTTACATTTGTTCCCGTTGAATTTCATCTTAGCTTCAGCTCAGTGCTCCTACCTGTCGAGATCCTTTGTGATTTTGACTCTATCATCTAGTATTGTCCATCTAGCTCAGATTTCTATCAACTGCAACTTTGGTGACCAAACCATCTATACCTCTATCCAAGTAATTGATAAAAACGTTAAATAGCATAGAACCAAGTACGGCTCCTCGGGGCACTCCACTGGGGACTCCCCGCCATGGCGATGTTGAACCGTTGATACCTAATCTTTGAACTCGGCCAGCCGTTCAGTTCTGAATCTTATTATTTTCTGGCTCATACGTCTCCATCTCCACATTTCTCCAGTTTCCTTTGTGTTGTACCAGTGGGCCACTGCCTGGCCCATTTATCCATAAGTCTAACCTTGCATAAGTATGACTCTTCTCCAGCCTCTCTATCTGGGATGTTTTGTGCTGGTGTGGTCTGGTAGGAAGCTCACTGTGCTTGGAGTCAGATCTGAATTTGGGAATTGGTTCCCACACATTCCATCTCTTAACTTAGTGTGTTTTCTCTGACCGTCCCCATTCCTGGAATGCTCTCTTTCCTCATCTCTGCCTTCTGACTTCCCTGGCTTCCTTCAAGTCTCAACCAAAATCCCACTTACTACAGGAGACCTTTCCCAACCCCTCTTAATTCTAGTGACTTCCCTCTGTTCATTATTTGCTGTTTATCCTGTATTGGTATATTTGAAAATTAAAGTAAACTGAGAGACAAAGTTCTGAGCATGATCAATTTTTTTAGTTGGGCTAGCAGTAACAATGAATTGGGTCAAAGATTTCTCTCAAATGACCCGAAGATTTTGAGTGAGGGCTGACGGCGTCTTTTATAATGATAAGAAAGATGACAGAGCAAAATCTTAAGCAACATGTTGTCTTCTGATGGATGACACAGGATTGAGGTTGCATCATGTGGACCTCCCCTTCTGAAACCCCCCTGACCACAACCCAGACGAGTGATTTGAGTGGAAAGACAAAGGTTCTCGGGCCATGGGGGTTGCTACTATAGTTCAAATTGATGAGATTTAACTTTTTAAATCAAGGTTTTCTGGAAAGCAAGTGATAGGTGAGGTTACAAAGGTGGAGGTGATTACAAGACAAAAGCATTGTGGGTGGTGGGTGAAGATTACAAGGGGAAGGAACCAGGAAAGGGGATATTAAATCTAGCTTGATCAAGTCTTACACATACAACTCACAACTGGAGGGAGGGAGGGAGAGAGGAAGAGAGGAAGAGGAAGAGGGAGAGGGAGAAGGGGAGGGGGAGAGAGGGAGAGAGAGATAGAGAGAGAGAATAAGAGGAAGAAGAAGAAAAGATAAAGAAAAAAGAAAGAAGAGAGAATAAAGAAGAGAGAGAAAGAAGGAAGAGGAAGAAGAAGAAAGAGAAAGAGAGAAACAAATAGAGAGGGGGAAACAGAGAGAGAGGCAGCTATTTCTAGCTTTTTGTCAGGGCTAGGAAAGACAAATAAATAAAATAAAATTTTAATTTTACAGTATGTAGTTTGTTTGTACCTAAGTTGTCATCTCCCCCATTAGACTGTGAGTTCCTTGAGGGCAATGTGATTGTCTTTTGCCTTTCTTTGGAGTCCTAGCACCTAGCATGGTGCCTGGCACGTGTTGTTCTGTCATTTCGGTTGTGTCTGACTCATCATGATCCCATTTGGGGTTTTCTTGGCAAAGATACTGGATTGGTTTGCTATTTCCTTCTCCAGCTCATTTTACAGATGGGGAAACTGAGGGTTAAGTGACTTGCCCAGGGTCACACAGCTAGTAAGTGTCTGAGGCTGGATTTGAACTCAGGTCTTCCTGACTCCAGGCTCAGCACTCTATCTACTGTGATAACTAACTGCCTGGCACATAGTAGGTGCTTAAATATTTATTGACTAACTGACTGACACCTCCTAGCTATGTGACCCTGGGAAAGTCACATCACCTCTATGATCCTCAGTTTTCTCGTCCTTAATATGGGTATAACAATATTTGTTCTACCTACCTTGTTGGATTATTGTATTCTGTATTAAATCACTATATAATTGTGAGTTAATATTATTATTGATCCAGGCCTATTTCTTCCTCTGCCATCTGCAAAAAAATAATTGTTCTTTTCAATTCAATTCTTACCAATAAAGGTTGCCTTTCCTAGCCCTGACAAAAAGCTAGAAACAGCTGCCTCTTTCTCCCTCTGTCTCTTTCTCTCTCTTCTTCCTCCTTTTCCTTCTTCTTTCTTCTCTCTTCTTCTTTTTTTCTTTCTCTCCTGTCCTGTCTTGTCCTGTCCTCTCTTTTTCTCTCTCTCTCTGTGTCTGTCTCTGTCTGTCTCTTCTCTCTGTCTGTCTCTCTCTCTCTCTCTCTCTCTCTGTCTCTCTCCCTCCCTCCCTCCAGTCGTAAGCTGTATATGTGTCTGTGTTTTATGGTTTATTTTACCAGTGGACCGTCTCCAGGATACCATGGACATTATGTGGTCAGTCCTTCTTGGGCAGGATTTAACTTGCTTTTTGGCCTTGGGTGAGTCACAGCTTTCCTGGTTAAGCCTCAGGTTCTTCATCTGCTAAATGGAGGGATTGGAATAGGTAATCTCTTACCATGTTAACCTTTGTGGATGATGATAATGAGAATGTTTTTTTTTTTTCTGAAACAAAAGAAGCTCCTAGCTGGGAGGGAATGGAGCAGGATGGTGATTTTAGAATCCGAACTCGAGGAATCCTGTGCTGCTCCAGCGGTGGTCTGTCCAGCCCTATTTTGGATAGTGAGGGTTTTTAATAAATTCCACTAGTTCAGTGGCGCTGGGATCTCATCGATATACATATTCTTTCCATGATTCAGGTTGTAACCCATCTACAACCACCTATTCTCTTTGGTCCTTATCCATGTCCTCCCATAAAAGCACCATAGGGGGAGCCATCCAATGTGCTATGGGTCTCCATCATATCGTCCTGACATTTTTTGGACCAATAGCATATTGTTAACCTTAAAGAGTTCGGGGTCTTGGGATGCATCTCAACAATCCCTTTAACATTCCAGTATAGCTAGCAGTGTGCTGGTAAATGTTTAACAACTGGCTCCCCGCCCCCCCGAAGAAGAAAAAGTATACATATAAATGTACACAAGTTCATTATACATTTTACTTACATAAAGGATGTGTAGCACACAGTTTACAAAGAGTAATAAAATATACAATATTATTTTTTGTGTTTTCCATATAGCCAATTGATTCTTACAGAATGCTTTCGTTCATTTTTGCTGAACTCTTGTATCTGTGGCCAATTTATGGTTGCAGTTCAATCATGAGTTTACCAATGGAGTTGCATCCCAATCCACTAACTCTTCTCAATGAATTTATTGCCATCAAATCTGATATACGATCTACTGTTAAACTATATTTCACTGTCATGCAAATTATATTCATTAAACTGAAACCTCTTAGCTTCAGCATTATTGATTGCAATACTGCTATATTTTTTTAGCTTTCTGTATAGTTATAGGGATTAGAACATTGTCTGATTCCACATTATCTATAAAATTCTAAAAATTATTCAAATCGATTTCATGTTTTGAATTTTCACTTAAATGACATGAATTTTTTTCATTAGCCAGCCACATTGAAGTTAGTTCTTCATAAGGCCAAGTAATATAAAGAAATAATTTAAACAAATAAAAATAATTTAAAATGCTTTCATTGTTACTTCTGTCCAATAAAAGATGTAAAATTCATGTGCTGAATATTTTCTACTAACATATCCCTAGGAAAACATTATATTTATGACTTTTATTAAATGGAATTTCTTTAAATTTATTTCATTTAATCAGATTTTCATCTTGGGATTCATGCTTTCTAGGACAAATCTTTAAATTTTTCGATGCTCTTGTGGTGTTTTTGATTAATTTTCATGCTTTCTGAATGTTAGTAATCTTGACTGGAAGGCAATTGAAAATAATGAAAATTCTTTGAGAATGTCAATCATTAAAGCTAGGCCTTGCAAGAAATTAATGCTAGCTAATCTCTTTTCTAACCCAGAACAAGAAGAATGAGAAAAAAGCATCTGTAGTTCAGCATATGTGTTCCATACATCAGTAACAGGTCATAAACCATAAGCTGCTCCTCTCAGTCCTTGTACTTGACCAATTTTAATAGTTTCAATTTCAAGTTCTTTAGCAGTGGTTTCTAGCTCACTTTGATTTTTATTAGATTGGTAATAAATAGAATACATTTCATCCAGAAATATTTTAAAATGATTAACTTGTTTCAGATATTGAATCATTTAGTAATTATTGCAAATTGATGATTTAAACAGTGCCAAATGGTGATTTTAGGAAAATTTTCTAACAACTTTATAACTGCTCCAGATTTTCTTCCTGGTATTGTATCAACACCATCAGAGCAATATGCAAGAGAGAGAATATTACAGGATGTAAAATGGATAATTTAGATTACATTAAACTAAAAAGGTTTTGCACACACAAAACCAATGCAGCCAAGATTAGAAGGAAAGCAGAAAACTGGGAAAAGATTTTTTACAGCAAGTTTCTTTGATAAGGTCTTCACTTCTCAAATATATAGAGAACTGAAGCAAATTTATAAGATCTTGAGTCATCTCCCAATCAACAAATGTTCAAAAGATATGAATAGGAAGTTTTCAGATGAAGAAATCAAAGCTATCTATAGTCATATGAAAAAATGTTCTAAATCACTATTGATTAGAGAAATGCAAATTAAAACAACTCTGAGGTACTGCCTCATACCTATCAGATTGGCTAATATGACAGAAAAGGGAAATGACAAATATGTGGGAAAACAGGGACATTAACGTACTGTTGGTGGAGTTGTGAACTAAACTAACCATTCTGGAGGACACTTTGGAACTATGCCCAAAGGACTATAAAATTTTGTATACCCTTTGACCCAGAAATACAACTACTAGGTCTGTATCACAAAGAGATTTAAAAAAAGAGAAGAAAAGGACTATATGTACAAAAAATATTTAAAGTAGATCTTTTTGTGGTGGCAAAAAATTGAAAATTGAAAGGATGTCTATCAATTGTGGAATGGCTGAACAAGATGTGGTATATGGTTGTGATGGAATACTACTGTGCTATAAGAAATGACAGGCAGGATGCTTTCATAAAAGCCTGGAAAGACTTACATGAACTGATGTGAAGTGAAGTAATCAGAACCAGGAGAGCATTGTACACAGTAACAAGCAATATTGTAATGATGATTAACTGTGAGTGACTTAGCTATTCTCAGCAACAAAATGGTGCAAGATAATTCCAAAGGACTTATGAGGACAAAATGCTATCCACTTCCAGAGAAAGAACTAAAGTCTGAATGCAGATCGAAGCATACTTTTAAAAACTTTATTTTTCTTGAATTTTTTTGTCTGTGTTTTCTTTTACAACATGACTAATATAGAAATATGTTTTGCTGCACATGTGTAACCTATATAAATTGCTTGCCTTCTCAATGAGGGGGCAGAAGAGGGAGGGAGAGAATTTGGAACTCAAAATTTAAAGAAAAGAATGTTAAAAATTGTTTTTAACATGTAATTGGAAAAAATAAAATATTAAAAAAGAATAATTTGCAATTATGTTCACTTTCAAATATTCATTATTAAAGCCATAGTCATTTAACTAGACAATAGTGTATGAGAATACACTCTGCTGTGGCTCATACCAACTCCTTTAAAGCAACAGATATCATTATTGGTATAGGAGCTGATTGAATCGCTCACTGGCTATGTTTAATAACCAGCTTGCAAAAATTCTTGAAAATTTAACAATCAGCTCTTGTGAGTTTCTATGAGCTGTTTTTAGTACACCACTGAATAGCAAGATCTCTCTCTTTCCTCCTCCTCATTCTCTTCCTCCTTCTCCACTAAATTCCTATTCTGCTGCTTCATCCCCATGTGGAGGTGACCCAGGGTTCTTGGTCCTTTGTACCAAGATAGAAAGGCTCTGAGTACTGGTGATGGACTACCTGCCTGTCATCCATGTGTTAACCTAGCTAAATTAGAGGCAGCAAGGTGGTACAGTGGATAGAGCACTGGGCCTGGAATCGGGAAGGCCTGAGTTCAAATCTGGCCTCCGACCCTGTGTGATCTTGGGCAAGTCACTTAACATCTATCTGTCTTAATTTCTCCAACTGTAAACAGACCTCCCAGGGTTGTTGTGAGGACCAAATGAGATAATTGTAAAGTGCTTAGCACAGTGTCTGGCATACAGTAGGTAGGTGCTTTTGTATTTTAGTTGTGTCTAACTTTTTGTGACCCCATTTAGAATTTTCTTGGCAAAGATACTGGATTGGTTTGGCATTTCCTTCTCCAACTCATTTTACAGATAAGGAAACAGAGGCAAACAGAGTTAAGCGACTTGCCCAGGGTCACATAGCTAGTCAGTGTCTGAGGTTGGATTTGAACTCATGAAAATAAGTCTTCCTGGTGTCAGCCCAGCGCTGTATCCACTGAGCCACCTCGGTAGGTACTTAATAAATGCTTATTATTTTCTTCCTCCCTATATTCTGAGAACCTTATTATCCTATTGACAGTGAGGTGATGGTAAGCTCCTTGAGGATACCGGTTGCCTTTTGCTTCTTTTTGTATTCCCTGTGTTTAGCACAGTGCCTGGCCCATAGTAGGTGATTAATAAATGTTAATTGATGGATTGACTTGGGGCTACTGCCACTCTTAAGGACCAATCACTAAGTTATAGATCATTTGCAAAAACAAAAACTCACATTTCTCTGTCATTTTCAGAGTCATTTCTATGCAACAACTGGGCAAGGTAGGTAGTGTAAGGATTATTGAGATCAAATGAGATCCTACAAGTGAAACACTTTGTAATCTTGAAAGCACTTTAGGAAGGGGAAGTGCGTTTGAGACCAGGTGAGGCCAGATAGGGCCACCTTCTTTCACCTCACTCCTCGGACTAGGTAATTGCCTTCTGACTGGCATGAAGAGAGGCCTGTGAAATGGGCATATCCCATCCCTTAGTATATCCACTGAATTCTGGTTCAGTAGTCAGACTTCTTGCCACCACTCAGTAGAAGCCCTCACATGACCATGCCTGAGAGGAACCAGAGCGTATTTGCGTGAAAGTGCTCTGAAATGTCAAGGGAAGGGTCCTTCCATCACACACGGCTGGAAACGTCCTGTACTTCTGACTCTGTCTGGACTTCACCACCATCGCTGAGCTGCCTTCTCACTCTGGAACATCCCTCCGCCGTTGGTGAATTCCTTCTGGGGTCTCCCATTTTGGGGAGGGGCCCAGCTGGCCAAACTTCATTCCCCTCTTGGCTGTGATTCTGACTCTCTGATCTTCTTCACCATAACTTTCTCCTCAAACCCCTCTGCCTTTCAACTCCCTTCTATGTGCTCTCTTCCCCCAAGCTCCTTGAGGCAGGGACTGTCTGTTGTTATTTTGTATTGATCTCTCCAGCACTCAGTGCAGTGTTCAGAATATAGCAAATGCTTAATAAATCCTTTTTGCCTTTGCCTTTACCTCAAGCCTCCACCTGGTCACTTGCAGTGCCCACTGAGCAGGTATTTTTTAATGATTATTTTTGTCCCCATTTGACAAATGAGATGACTGAGGCTCTGATTGATGAAGCGACTTGCCTGGTGAGAGAATTGTGAGAATTGAGGGAATTGAGGGAACCATCTAGCAGCCCAATTCTGGATCTAGCTCAGTTCCCTTTCTATTTAATTATGGGTCTAGTCCAATTTCTGCCTTGTGAGAAAACTTTATTCAATTATGGGCATTGTGAGAAAATATTGTTGCATTGTGTAAACCTAGCCCTGCATGGCTGGGAAGCTGGACCGTCTCTACCTGCTGCTCATAGACCCTTAACTAAGGACCTAGGTTATGCGGATCAGAAATGCAGTCAGATCCCAAGATGGAGGCAAGGAGTTTTCTCACAATTGTGTACCTCAAGCAACCCATGTGTCTTATCTGAAAATTGTCCTCATACTGGTCAATCAATTATTATTTCCATGTTCCCTTGATTGAATACAGACACTTGAGGGGGAGTAGGACACCTCTTTTTCACATTTCAGGGAATTGTACCTGTTTGCTCTTCTCCTCCCAACTTGGAAAGTCCCTAATCTTTCCTCCAATTAGAAATCGAATTACCCAATCTTGTATCCTAGTTTATATCCTTTTGTTTTCTTTTAATGTATAAAAATCTGTCTCCTCCTGTTTTTAGAGTCCAGTGCCAAGCCGAGGAGTCCTGGTCCCGATTTATTATGCAATTGGCATGCAATGCTTAACAAATAGATTTCTCAGAAGCTTTTATTTCAGATTTCACTTGTGACACTGGGGTCATACAACTGGTAATCTTCTGAGATGGGATTCCAACCTAGGTCTCCTGATTCCAGGTCTAGTGCTCCCTCTATGATCACAATCTGCATTTCTCAAGAGGTGAACCCTACTAACAGATCCTTAAAAAACTGAAGAATCCTCTCCCTTTGAATGGGTACGAGCTCTTCTGAGGCTTTCTTGAATGTCCACTCTATATGGCTTCGAAGTAACAAGCTCCACCTATTCTTTTAGGTAGGCAGCATGGTAGAGCTCTGGGTTTGGAGTCAGAAAGACCTGAGTTCAAATCCTGCCCTAGATATTACTTAGCTGTGTGACCCTGGGCAAGTCACTTACTCTCTCTCAGCCTCAGTTTTCTCATCTGTAAAACAGAGATAATAGCATCTGAGTTATTATAATTATTACATAATGCATTGCCAGGTATGATATGTTAATATGTGCTACATGTTATATAAATACATTATACAAATATATGATGTAATACGAAGGGTGTTATATATAACATATATTCATAAATGCTTTATAAAGCTTTATACATACTCTACATAAATGTTATATATATGCTCTATATAAATGTTGTATAAATGTGTGTATATATATGTACACACACAAATTATTGTTATTTATGATTTCATTTGACCTGGAGTTTGGTACCTAATGTAAGGGTAAATGGGAGACACAGGTCATCTGGTTGTTGGGTTTTAGCTTTACAATTCTCCTGTTTGAGTTTCAGAGGTCAAAAAAAAAATTCCAATTTGATCACATCAGGCAAGGAAAGGATATTTCTTAGTTCTTTAGCCAAGGGGCTTCCTGGCACTCTACAACAGCAATTTCATATCCTCAGCTTCATTCCTGCCTCCCTTGCTCCAGGATGCCATTCGGATAAAAAAGGAAAACATCTCATATTTGTCTAATACTGTAAGGTTTCCAAAGGACTCTCTTTACAACAACCCTGGGCGTCAGGTAGAATAAACATTAATGCCCCTGCTTCATAGATGAGGAAACACAGGTCCTTGGTCACAAAGCTAAGAAGTCAGACTTAGGACTTGAACCCAGGTCTTCAAAAAAGTGATAACCTGTTCTAGAGACTTAGACTCTCAGGATGGGAAGATACAGACCTAAAAGGTCTTCTGGTCCTAAGAGATGGAAGGTGAGCTCAAAGCCTCTTTAGGCTCAGGCTGGCTGCATATGCATATGAAAGGTCAGGACAACAGCTGGACCCTAAGGAGAGACAAAGATTCAGTGCACCAGGCTTAGCTTTGTTTCTATCCCTTTCTCCCTACTCATTCATTTTATTCACTACTAGGAAGAGTGGAAGGGGTTTGGACTGGAAAAAAACTGAGGAATCCTAATCTTTATAGCTACTTGGTAGTTACTGGGCAAACAATCCTCCTATGGATGACAAATATGGGCAGCTAGTGCAGGGTCTGGAATTTGGAACGCTCATCTTCCTGGGTTCAAATCCATCCTCAGACACTTACTAACCATGTGACCCTGGGCAAGTCGCTTAACCCTGTTTACCTCAGTTTCCTTATCTGTAAAGTGAGCTGGAGAAGGAAATGGCAAAACACTCCAGTGTTTCTGCCAAGAAAGCCCCAAATGGGGTCGCAAAGAATTCAGACTGAAATTAATGAGTAACAGCAACAAAAATGACTGTCAGGTATTATCTATCCTTGAGAGATTAAAATTAGGAAGCACAGAGTGCTTGCCATAAACCAGGGTGAAATCATCCAAGTTAGTGACCAGTAATTTTGTTTTTTTTTCTTTATTTCAGTAATTGGGGTTGTCACACAGTTAGTAAGAATCTGAACCCTCATTTGAACTTAGGTCCTGCTCACTACAGGGCTGGTGCTCTATCCACTGTGCCACCTAGCTACTATAAGGAAAAAAAAGACCATTTGCCAGTCAATAAACATTTATCAATCACCTACTGTATGCCAGGTACTATGCTAAGGACTGGGGGTACAAGAAAATAGATGAAAAAGAAAGACAATCCCTGCCCTTGAGGGGTGGGTGGGTGGGGGATAACACTCAAAAGGAATCCGAAAAAGGGAGAGGTTTCCATTTTGGGGAGGAGGGAGGAATCAACATGATGGCAAAGCAGAAGTAGTGTGTAGTCAGATGGGAAATGGAGAGATGGCTGGCCTGAGCGATCTCATTAAGCCAAGGTTCTAAGAGGACCTCTGCGTTTCTACTCTCTCCAATTAGAGAGGGGCCCTGGGGCCAGTACTGATGAGGTGGGAGCTCTGGGGCAGAAATGATCTTACAGGCACTTTAAATTCTAAATATGAAAAAGGTGGGAAGTGTCAAGTAGCAGGAAGGCATTCTGGCCCTGGGAGTATGAAAGAGCTGTAACATTTTCTAGCCAGTATTCCTTCATTATCCATCTGCTTGACAGTCAGCATTCTCCCCTCGGGAAAAGCATAGAATTTCAGTGGCAATCTAGTCCAACCCACACCTGAAAAAGGATCTGCCCCTTCGAAATTTTCACCCTTCACTCCTGGTTCTGCCCTCTCCAAATAAGCAGAACAGATTTAACCTATCTTCTGTACGACGGCCTCCAAATTCTTGGAGACAACTATCATTCCCACCCTGAGTCTTCTTTTCTCACAGGGGTTATATAAATAATTCTGTTACTTCCTTCTCCTGTATAAAACCTTTTAACCTGAAGCCCAGTTATTGAAACTGTATCCTCCCCATTTCAAAGCTGAGGCCCTTCAGCCTCAGAGAGGTCAAGTAACTTACCCATGGTAGCACAGCTATTAAGTGTCAGAAACAGGATTTGAACTCAGGCCTTCTTGATTCCATCGCTCTATCCACAATGCTATCCATGACCCTCCCCTGAGAGAGAAGGAAAGGACTCAGTGGAGATCAAAGAAACACAAGGTTTGATCTCTGGTTCCATTTCCCAGAGTTTGGCTCAGGCTCCTTGAAGAGTGCTGGGAAAATTTAGAAGCAATTTCTGAATGAAAAAGAACTTTAATTCAAGTGGGATGAAGGGAAGGAGAGACGAAGGCGAGGAGAGCAGAGCTTCTCATCAAGCAGCCAAAACCATGGCAGAAAATCAGTTACAACCACCCCCTTGCAATCTGTTACCTCCATCGCTCTTCTGACATGTTCTATTGATAGGCACCGGCACGTGTTCTACCTCAAGAAAAAAAAAATCAGTGTCTCTGAAAAAACTCTTTAGTGGTCGAGGATGCCCAGAACTGGAGGCATGAGTTGGGGGATAGAAGATGTTAAGAGCTATTTTGTACTTAATACATTCTACAACAAAAAGTACATATACTAACATCAATGGCCACATGACTCCTCGTCTGATTTGTATGAATGCATGTGCCTTGGTCTTCCATTTGCCTTCTGTAGCAGCAAGCACCCTAGCATACCCTGGATGGTCTGCTAGCACAGGTTCTTTAATCTGCTTTTAAAGGAAAGCAACCTTAAAGGGGTCAATAATCTTCTTTAATTACATTCACTAGTTCAGGGGAAAAGTTAGTTCCCTGAACATCAGAGGAAAATACAAGCAGAGAAATTAGCATAAAGACCAACAGACGGGGCTCTTAACTGCCTGAATCAAAGCAATATTGCTATACACTTTACATACATCACTGGATCGAGAGAGCCTTTACATCTGAGCAGTCAGGGTCTGAATATATGGCTACTCAGAGTCTCGACCAGGAAATCAAAAGATCCTTCTCATAAGCAAACCCCCAAAGCAAAAATACCAACTCAGAGTATGTATACACACACACACATACATATACATACATACATACATATATACATATATATTTGCGTGTATATATATATATATATATATATATATATATATATATACATATATATATATATATATACTTCTGGCTAATAGGCTCAGAGCCAGAAGGCATCAGAACCATGACTCAGTGCCTAATTAGCTTAGTACCAATGGGTGTGAAAGACTTCCCACAAGCAAATTTCCCCTAAGCAAGCTTCCCTTAATGGGCTTCATGTAAGTCCTATTAATGGGTGGGGAAGATCTTATTATCCCATGAATGTTGCACCTTCCTGTCTCTTTCAGTGTCTTCCATGAAAAATGGACGTTCCAGTTTTGCATAGTGAATTCAACAATTCATTTCAACAAATATTCAATAAACGGGTCTAGTCTGGCCAAGCTCTTAGTCAACCCTACATGTCCAGTTAGTTCCCAAGACTTTTTATTTCAACCTCTATAATCTCTCTCATCCATATCCTTGTTGCTCCTGCTACAGTTACCCTGGGTCAGCTTTTTATCTCCTGTTGCCGAGACTGTTATAATAGCTTCCTAATTGATCTCTCATTCCCTTCCATCCCAACTATGCTTTATCCTGGTGCCAAGATCGTACCATCCCTCTTCTTAAAACTTTCTCCATTGCCTTCTGAATAAAGCATAAACTTCTGTTCCGTGTTCCCCTACAATCTGGCTCCATCCTACCTCTCCCGAATCCTATTGTTTCCCACCCCCGACACTGTATGTCAGGGGCTCTTTACCTCTTGGGTGTCATGGATCCATTTGGTAATGTAGTGAAAGAAAAGGGAGGGACAGGGGAGGGAACAAGCATTTGTTAAGTGCCTACTATGCGCTGGGCACTGTACTAAGGGCTTTATAGATATCTTCTTGGAATAATGTTTTTAAATAATTGAAGGAAATGCCAAATTGAATTTGGAAGTTAATAAAAATAAAGATTTTACATACACATATATATGCATATACGTATACATATATACATACAGACACACACACACACACACACACACACACACACACACATGCACACAGACATTTTTTTTTCTCATCTTAGTTCACAGATGCCCTGAAATCTATCTAAGGACCTGGGATAAGTGAAAATCTGTGGACTCCAGGTTAAAAATCCTGCTTCAAGTTGTAGCCAAAAAAGATTCTTTGTCTTTCTAGTTCTTATCACTATGCCTTTGAATAGACCATTCACTATGAATGGAATATATTCCCACAGTCCCAATCTCCATATATTAAAGCCCCTCTCTTTTTTTCCTAAGGCCTGACCTATATACCACCTACTCTAAGCAGCTTTTATTTGACTCCATCTTCTGTTTATCTAGGGCAGCTAGCTGGCATTGTGAATGGCCTGGAGTCAGGAAGACTCATCTTCCTGAGTTAATCTGACCTCAGACACTTAACTAGCTGTATGACCCTGGGCAAGTCACTCAACCCTGTTTGCCTCAGTTTTCTCATCTGTAAAATGAGATGGAGAAGGAAATGGCATACCACTCCAGCGTCTCTGCCAAGAAAACCCCAAATAGGATCATGAAGAGTCAGACTAAACAACAATATAGCTGTTTATCTACCTGAAAGCGATCACTCCTTCAAATTTCTGGACAATTCCTTCTCACTGCTCTCACTTTCCCTTGCCTTAAAGTTATTTCTGCATACACCTTTCTAGCATATTATATATTAAGTTCTTTAAGAATGATGATAACTTATCACTAACATTTATATAGCACTTGCTATGTGCCAGGCACTCTCCTAAATGCTTTACAATTATTATCTCATTTAATTCTCACAAGAACTCTGGGAGATAAGTGTTATTTTTTTTCCATGTAGGAATGTAAACAAAACAGTTCAACTTTAGTAAGTCCCTTGCAATTTCCGTTTCTTGTTCTTTTTCTTGATTACCTTCTCATGCTTCTCTTGATTCTTGTGTTTGAAAGTCAGATTATCTATTCAGCTCTGGTCTTTCCACTGAGAAAGCTTGAAAGTCCTCTATTTTATTGAAAATCCATATTTTGCCTTGGAGCATGATACTCAGTTTTGCTGGGTAGGTGATTCTAGGTTTTAATCCTAGCTCCATTGACCTCTGGAATGTCGTATTCCAAGCCCTTTGATCTCTTAATGTAGAAGCTGCCAGATCTTGGGTTATTCTGATTGGGTTTCTACAATACTCAACTTGTTTCTTTCTGGCTGCTTGCAGTATTTTCTCCTTGATCTGGGAGCTCTGGAATTTGGTGACAATATTCCTAGGAGATTTCTTTTTGGGATCTATTTGAGGAGGTGATCGATGGATTCTTTCAATTTCTATTTTGCCCTGTGGCTCTAGAATATCAGGGCAGTTCTCCTTGATAATTTCTTGAAAGATGATGTCTAGGCTCTTTTTTTGATCATGGCTTTCAGGTAGTCCAATAATTTTTAAATTATCTCTCCTGGATCTATTTTCCAGGTCAGTGTTTTTTTTCCAATGAGATATTTCACATTGTCTTCCATTTTTTCATTCCTTTGGTTCTGTTTTATAATGTCTTGATTTCTCATAAAGTCACTAGCTTCCACTTGCTCCAGTCTAATTTTTAAGGTAGTATTTTCTTCAGTGGTCTTTTGGACCTCCTTTTCCATTTGGCTAATTCTGCCTTTCAAGGCATTCTTCTCCTCATTGGCTTTTTGGAGCTCTTTTGCCATTTGAGTTAGTCTATTTTTTAAGGTGTTGTTTTCTTCAGTATATTTTTCAGTATTTTTCTGGGGCTCCTTTAGCAAGTCATTGACTTGTTTTTCATGGTTTTCTTGCATCCTTCTCATTTCTCTTTCCAATTTTTCCTCTATTTCTCTAACTTGCTTTTCCAACTCCTTTTTGAGCTCTTCCATGGCCTGGGACCAGTTCATGTTTTTCTTGGAGTCTTTTGTTGTAGGCTCTTTGACTTTGTTAACTTCTTCTGTCTGTATGTTTTGGTCTTCTTGTCACCAAAGAAAGAATTCAAAGTCTGAGACCGAATCTGGGTGTGTTTTCGCTGCCTAGCCATATTCCCAGCCAACTAACTTGACCCTTGAGTTATTCAGTGGGGTATGACTGCTTGTAGAGTTTAGAGAACTATGTTCCAAGCTTGGGGGGATGCACCAGCTCTGCCACACCAGTACTCCTCCTTCCCCAAGAACCCCCAACCCAGACTGGACTTAGATCTTCAGCAGGCTGTGCACTCCTGCTCTGATCCTCCACTTAATTCCTCCCACCAGGTGGGCCTGGGGCCGGAAGCAATTGCAGCTTTAGTTCTGTATCTGACCCACCTCTGCTGCCCCTGGGGCGGTAGCTGAACTGCGAACTCCTTCTACTCCTGCAGCTTTTCCCACTAACCTTCTCTGTTGTCTTTGGTGTTTGTGGGTTGAGAAGTCTGGTAACTGCTGCAGCTCACTGATTCAGGGTGGTAGGGCACATTCCGCCCGGCTCCTGGTCTGGTTGGTCCACGCTGCCCATGCTGGGCTCTGCTCCGCTCCATTCCCAGCTCCCAGCTCCGTGTGGGATAGACCTCACCCAGAGACCATCCAGGGTGTCCTGGGCTGGAGCCCTGCTTCCCTCTGCTGTTTTGTGGGTTCTGCAGTTCTGGAATTGGTTAAGAGCCATTTTTTATAGGTTTTTGGAGGGGCTCGGCAGGGAGCTCACGCTAGTCCCTGCTTTCCAGCTGCCATCTTTGGGGAACCTGAATTCATTCGATAAGTCTTATTTTTATCCCCATTTTGCAGATGAGGAAACGGAGGCAAGCAGATTAAGTGACTTGCCCGGGGTTACAAGGTATCTGAGGTCAGATCTGAACTCAGGTCTTCCTGGCTCCAGGCCCACCACTTTTATCTACTGAACTGCTTAACTAACCCTACAGATCAGCGTCAATAGCAAACCTATCATTGTGTTCCTAGTGCCTAGCTCAGTGCCTTTCATATATGCTAGCACACATAGCATCCGTCATTTCATTTCCAATCCCTACAAGGATTTAAAGATTCTGAGGAGTTGCCTGAGGTACATGTTACTCAATCAATAAGCATTTATTAAATGCCTACCGTGCTAAGTGCTTTGCAAATATGGTCTTGTGGGGAGCACAAGAATGAAACAATTCCTACTCACAATGAGCTCATATTCTTTTTTTTTTTTTTTTGCTTTTTTTTGGGCAGTGCAATTGGGGTTAAGTGACTTGTCCAAGGTCACACAGCTAGTACATGTATCAAATGTCTGAGGCCGCATTTGAACTCAGGTCCTCTTGACTCCAGGGCCGGTGCTCTACTCACTGCGCCACCTAGCCGCCCGATGAGCTCATATTCTAATGGCAGAGACAAGCCTATAAGAAACGAAAAGTGAATAAATGCTCACTTTTACAAAGTGGTTAAATACAAAGTAGTTTGGCAAACAGGGAACTAGCATTCAGGGGATCCGGAAAGTTTTCACGTAGAAGACGGTGCCTCTGCACAGTGAAGATCAGTGGTATCAAACTCAAATTAAGCAGGGGCCACTAACCCACACACTGACTTAGAAAACCACACATTCAAATTGTCTGTGTTCTATTTTGCTTTTATTTATTTCGTTAAATATTTCCCAATTACATTTTAATCTAGTTTGGGCCCCATTCACCCTGTGCAGCCAGTGAGCCCCATGTTTAACACTTCTGGTGCAGTAAACTTTTCAGTTAGTTCAAAGACACTGGGACCTGAAATTTTCATTTTTCAGTAGGTGTTTAACTATGTCTTTGCTTTGCACTCATCTTCCAGAACTCTCTCCTTTCAGCCCTATTTGCCTCTGCCACCCATTTCCTACTCCATAATCGGTAGTAGAAGCAACAGTCAAATCCAATTCAATTCAACCAACCTGTTAGCATTTAGGTGGCGCAGTGGTTAGAGTGCTGGCCCTGGAAGATCTGAGTTCAAATGTGACCTCAGAAACTGACTAGTTGTGTGACCTGGGCACATTTAATCTCTGTCTATAAAGTGGGTGTAGTAATAGCACCTACCTCTCAGTGTTCTTATAAGGACTGAGTGAGACAATATGTGCAAAGTGCTCGGCATAATGCCTGGCACATAGTAGGTGCTTAATAAATGTGCATTCCCTTCCTATTTAGGCTCTTCATCTGCCATAGGGCTATAGTGGATGTCCCAGAAGGCCCAGCATAGCCAAGAAGACTTGAACTATAACCATGGTCATGGTCAGGCCTCTGATCCTTCTGGAGACAGTTATTGTCCGTTGCCTGAGAGCAGAAGAGTGACCCAGGAGCCTTTGCAGGAGCCTGGTAAGAGATAAATGTTACCACAGTGCCTCCCTCACAGGAGCTCAGACTCTATAATCAGACAGAGAAAAATGATATAAGGCTTGTGCCATTCCCAGTGGCTTTTATTCTGCCAAGAACCTGACGAAGCGATGCGGCCCAGGGTCTCCTCACCTTGTTCTCTGCAGCTGGAAACTGCGGATTTGGAGCCAGGGAGAGAAAAATGCTCCATTTTTTCCATTTTTGCCTCTCCTCCATTTGAAGATGGGCACTTCTGTTCTTCCCACAAGCCCCCACATCCTAGCCCCTAAAGCTTCACTGCCTGATTCTCTTATTCTATGTTCCCAGTCTTTCCTTCTGAGTTCCTGAACCTCTCAGTAGGTGACCTTCCTGGACCTCATCCTGGGCCCATCTGACTCAGTCTTCGTCAGCCCTCCTTCTGCCTTGCCGTACATCTCATCTTCCTGCTCTGGCTCCCTAATCTCGTCCTCAGCCCACATTGTACTGTTACCACCCACATCCCTCTGACACCAAGCCATAATACCAGCCTCAGAGCAGGCAAAACCCACCATCCTTTCCAACAGCCCCTTCCAGGAGTTGGAGTAGAATGGCGTCTGTTTTTACATTAGGGGCATGTTTCTGGCCCAGAGGTTGCTGAGAGTGGTGCTGAAGAGGAAGGAACCTCTGGGGAAACATCCAGGAAGCTCAGATTTTACCTGTGGGTCAATGGTGAATCACATCTGATACAACCACATAGAGCTAGAGAAGGGAGAAGGTTTTGGGGAACAAAAAAAGAGAAATAGATGGAAAAACAGAGACACAGGTACATAGACAGAGACAGAGAGACAGAGTCAGAGAAAGCCACAGAGACAGAGAGATAGAGACAAACAGAGACAGAGAGGCAGACAATCAGACAGAGACAGAGACAGGGATGGAGAGACTCTGAATCATCAGGCTCCATTGGGTAACTCAGAACATCCTGCAATTTGAGAATCAGATGCATTCTGTTATTTCCTTCGATTAAACTTCTGTTTTCCCTCAGCCCGCCGGAATCGTCTTTGGGTTATTTAATTCCAAATGTAATAAAAAATCCATTGAGCTGCACACTAATATAATATGAGGTCACGAAGCCAAATGGCCGCCTAGGGAACCTGTTTGGAATCTGGAGGACTTTATCATTTTTATGTCTCCTGGCTCCCTGATCTTATTTTGACTTGGAGCAGTGTGTTGGGAGAAACTCAGGCTAAGTCAGGGATGCTTTCAGGAAAAAGAGAAGGCAGGGGAGGAAGCACAATGCAGAGTGGGCCAGTGCATTGTGAGGGGTCTCAACCCTCAACCGTGTTAACTTCACTCCTGACTCGACTCCTCTCTGCATTTTTTTCCATCTCCCCACACGTAGCCTTCCACACCGGGCAAGACAACTCTACCCAGGCCCCCCACCCCTTTATGATTCTTAAGTCCCTAACCCTGATTACTATTTCTTAAGGGGCCTCAGTCATGGGTCCATTTTCCAAGGACCATTTTTAGGTACTATCTTCTCCCTTTGGAATATAAGCTCCCTGAGGGCAGGGGTTGTCTTCTTTGCTTGTACTTGAACAATTAGGGTTTATCATAGCACCTGGTATATAGTAAGCATTAATAAGTAAGCACTCTCTCTGTCTTTATCTGTTTGTCTGTCTGCCTCTGCCTTTGTCTCTGTCTCTGACTCTCCCCTGCCTTCTTCAATTAACCTGGGGTCTATAAACTTATTTAAAAAATATTTTGACAATTATTTCAATATACTTGGTTCCCTTTGGAATCGTATATTTTTTTTAATGCATTTAAAAACATTCCCAGATTGTCGAAGGATTCCATGGAGGGGTGTGCTGAATTTTCAGTGTGAGAATTTACACCTTGGAGGTAAGCGAATGCTATAAGTCAGAGCGGAATTTATTATTTTGTTGACTGTCTAGACTTAAGAAAGTGATGAAGAAAGCAATAACAATACAGATTAAACTTAGAAGTGTGAGTGTGTACATTTTTTTTTGGAGAGCTAGTTGATATAAACATTTTACAACATGCCTCTGGGTCCATGATCCAAAAAATGTTAAGAACCCTGATCTACAATAACCATACTGACTCAGCTGAAGGCAAAGACCAACAAATTCTGCAGTTTTTCAGACCCGCATTTCAGAGTTCTTTCTAAGTAGCATCCCATTCTTACTGTAAGACCCTAGTCCTGGGCCCTGACCCTTTCCTTAAAAAGCAACTGCTTTCATGGTAGAAGAGAAATCAATGATGAGGAAAATGGAGCCATAACCATCTTTGCCTGATGAAATCCTATTAATGTTTCAATGCCCAGCTCAAATGTCACCTCAGATTCAAGCCAGCAAACATTTATTAAGTGCCCACTATATGCCAGGCAGTAAGCCAATTTCTCAAGATCCTAAAGTTTATAATTACATAGAGCAACCAGTCCAGTGTGAGATGACCCTATGATCTCTGGTAAAATAGAGTATAAAAGTGATATAGATCTTGACCTCAAGGAACTTACATACTAGTAAAGGGCTGTAACATATATAGAGTAGCGGTAGCCAGAGGAGCTATGTGGTGCAGTGGATAGTGTTGGGTCTGAAGTCAGGAAGGCCTGAGTTCAAATCAGGCCTCAGACACTTACTAATGTGTGACCCTGGGTAGGTCATGTAACCTTGTTTGCCTCAGTTTCCTCATCTGTAAATGAACTGGAGAAGGAAATAGCAAACCACTCCAGTATCTTTGTCAAAAAAAGCCCAAAATGGCATCACAGAGAATCAGACACGAGTGAAACAACAAGAAGAAAAAGGTAGGGGAGGGAGTTTTGTTCTAGGCAGTCATGGAGAACTGTGGCTACCCACACTCATTGTAGAATTTGGTGGGGTAGATGAATTGGCACTCAAGAACCACCTCCATTCCCTTCCCCTATTCCCAGAATTAGGACCACACAACCCCAGGGTAGAGTGAAAAATGCCCCAGGGCCGGGCTGGCAGGCATGGCACGGCATGGCATGACTTCTGGAGGTCAGGGTCACAGCGTCCCTGTTCCGAGTATGGAGGAGGTGGAACCAAGGCAGGTGACAGGATACCTCTGTTCCGCTGCACTGGCTCTGGCACCCTGGTAGATGAAGCATGGTCTGAGGCCAGCCAAAGAGAGTGAATTAGGTGAGTTTTCACTCACTCTTTCACTTACTTATGTACGTGCACTCAGGACAATTTATCCCCTCTACCAAGATAGTAGGGCTTACCCGACCCAGGGATAGAGCATCTAAAAGCATTATTCTGAGAAGGGGTCCGTCAGCTTCACTGGACTATAGGCAGATCATAGGACGATGACAGGACAATGCTTAGGACCAGCAATCAAGGAGATCTGAGTTCAGATCAGATATTCCCTACTTGTGTGACCCTGGGCAAGTTGTGTAACTTTTCTGTGCCTCAGTTTCCTCATCTGGAAAACAGATAGTAGTAGCACCTACCTGCCAGGGGTGTTGTGAGGATTCCATGAGTTAACATATGTAAAGCACTTTCAAACCTTAAAGGGCCGTATAAATGCTAAGTGTTATTGTGATTATCTTCTTGGCATGTGTGTGTGTGTGTGTGTGTGTGTGTGTGTGTGTGTGTGTGTATGAGAGAGAGAGGGGGGGGAGAGAGAGACAGAGACAGAGACAGAGAGAGACAGATGAGAAAGACAGAGAGAAAAGAAGAGAGAGAGAAAGAGAGGAGGGAGACAGAGAGAATGAGAGACAGAGAGAAAGAGAGAGGGAGAGAGAGAAAGAGAGAGAACAAGAGAGAATGAGAGGGAGAGAGAATGAGAGAGAGAGAGACAGACAGAGAGAGAGAGACAGAGAGAGAGAGACTCCCTGTCTATACCCAGATTTCCACTTACTTCTTACTCAGGGGATAATAATCAAATCAACCTGACCATTGCTTCTGGGAAGGATATGACAGTCAACCTTATGGCTCTTCCCTTCACTCCAGTGACTCCTTAGACCAAAGCTCCCTTTCCTGGCAGTGACTATTCTGTTTTCTCCCCCAGTTAGATTGTTGATTGTCCTTCATTCCCAAAGAAGACCAACGACATCAATAGGGTGATGTCTTGACTTGCAAGTGAATTGGATTTCAGTGAGGCAGAGCTGCTCCAAGTCATCAGCCTGAGTCTGTCTTCCACTCATGAGAATCCAGCGGCAAGACAAAAGTCAAGATGACTGGGGATGGCCCAAGATGCAGTGGGTAGTCTCGGTCTTTCTAAATTAGGTCTCTTCCAGGCCTCAGTTTGTCTGAGGCAACACCCATTCAATGACTAAGGGCTAGGTAAGAATTGATGTAAAAGATGGCCCAGTTTACCATCACAAAAGTATGAGTCTGGGAGGGGAAGACCCTCAGTTTCTGACTGGAACAGAAAACAATCATTATTTATACTCATTTCTAAGCCATCGAAAGCTAAACAATGAGCCCCCAGTTAGAACCTAAACTCCTTGAAGGAAGGGATGTCTCATTTCTGTCTTTGTACTTCCAGACCTGCTACAGTGTCTGGTATGTAGCAGACACTTAATAAATGTATATTGATTGATTTGGACCCAAGTTTTCCTTTCTCCAGATCTAGCATTCTTTCTTCTATATCACAGAACAAAAGACAACACATGGAAAAATGAATAGTGGTTCTCAATAGAGAGACAGGCAGCGTAGAGAAGTAGATGAAGTCGGGGGCCAGGAGACCCTGGTTTAAATCTCAGCTCTGACACGAGGATCGTGGGCAGGTCTGAGCTTCCATTTTCCCCATCTATAACAAGGGGGCGCAGTGCTTGCACTGCATCCTCCAAAGGATTGTGGTGGGGAGAGTCCTTGGTAGTCTTTAATGGACTATAGAAATGGGAGCTATTCTCATTATGCTTACTGTATGTCCATGTCTGTGGATATATTTATGAATATCTATATATTGTGCATTGTGCATAGAGAGAGAGACACACACAGTGAGACAGATGCTCACGAAGCCCATATGTTTCTCGCAGTAATTTAAAGAGGTGAAGGCTGTGCTTCCTACTTGACAAGCAATAAAGTTTAATTGGGCCAGAAATATTCCCTTGTTCCTGCTTTGGCAAGACGACTTTTGGCTGCTGTACAGCATTTGTAACCCCTGGAAGGGATGAGCAGGCTTCTAAGGTGGGGCTGCTTTGATGAAGAGCAGAGCACTTCTCTCCCTGCCAATTATAGGGGGGGTCAGCATGGGGGGAGGTTTAGCTTTCTCCATCTGAGCCATTCTATCTTCCGCATTGGCCTTGGGGCACTCATTCATTCACTAAACATTTACTGAGCTCCTACTGTATATGTCACAACTTCCTTTAAGAGCTGGATAGAGAGTACACCTGGCATTGGGGAACTTCTCAGAGGTTTAACCATTTGCTCAGGAGTCACACAGCCAGTATGTGCCTGAGGCAGGACTTGAACCCAAGTCCTCTTGGCTTCAGGGATGTCCCTCTATCCACCGTTCCATGCTGCCTTGCTATGCAGGATGGATGTGTGTGTGTGTGTGGGAAATGGAGGCACTGTGTTGCAGAAAGTGCAGAAAATTTGGAGTCAAAGGACCTGGGCTCAGTTCCTGGCTTGCCCAGTGACTGCCCAGAAAGTCACTGAGCCATGGTGGGACTCTGTTTTATTATCTATACAATGAAGGATTTGGGCTAGATCCAATGATTCAATTCAATAAGCATTTATTAAACACCTACTATGTGCCAGGCACCGTGCTCAATGCTGGATCATCTCTAAGGTCATGCTAGAGCCAAAGATGACGCAGTGCCTGTCTTTAACGGCTTGTAATGATTTTAAGGGTCTTTTGGGATTTTTTTTTATTTAGTTGGGGAGATGAAGCTGAGTGGTCACACAATTAGTTGGTGATCAGTCAGGAATTCAAATTCTATGACTCTTGCTTCATGTCCAATATTCTTTTTCATTAACTGCTGGAGAGGTATATAGTTAGGGGAGCAGGAGTTAACTAGAGCTTTTATTATCTGGTGAAAGGGGCTTAGATCTGACCTGATTAGCTCTATGGGTAGTGGGGAGGGGTGATATTTCTGGTTGTTTGGGCTAATCAATCCATCGATCGATCAACAAGCATTTGTTAAATGCCTACTGTGTGCCGGTTAATGTGCCAGGCTCTGAGCTACAAAGACAAAAATGAAACAATCTCTGTTCTTAAATTCAATGGGAAGAAAATAGGCCCTGAAGTCAAAAGACTTTGGTTTAAATTCCACCCCGAGACTTACTGCCTGTGTGACCTTGGGCAAGACACTCAACTTCCATTGGCTTCAGTTCCTCATCTGTAAAATGAAGGGGTTGGACTAGATGGTTTTTGAGGTCACTTCCAGCTCTATCTGTCTTTCATCCTCTTCACTACAGGGCTTTCCTGTTGAAAAAGTGCTCTGGAGATCATCCTCCTCTAGTCCCGCTCCCACTGCTGGGTCCTGCTTCCTGACTGGATTCTCTCAGGTCCTACCTCTCTCTACCTGCTCCTGCCTAGTCTGACTGAGAGGGGTGTTCCAAGGCCTCACAAGACAAAACCTTGTCACCTGCCCCAAAGTTGGACCTTGAGGGTGGGCCTCAAGCAGTCTAATCACTTCCTTGCTTCCTCAATAGACCTCTCTCCAACCACTGATACTCTGCCTAGATTCATTTCTCAGGGGCTAGCATTCACCCACCATGTTATATTCTCCTCACTCTAGTGATTCTGGAACCATTGGTGTGCCAACTGTTCCCTACCCCCATTACCTACTCCCTCACTCTCACCCCCCTCATTCCTTCTCCTGTAATGTCCCTCTCCAGGTCTACCTGACTCCTTCTGCTGTGAGCCCTATAATGCCTGCTCCACAACTATTTTGGTTTTCACATTTGATTTAATCTTCAAAATGTTACCAAAGATTCATTTTCATATATAAGTTACTAATAATATTCAAAACACAAGCAGTAGATTCACTTTAAAAACCTAATCATCTACATATTGTTAATTTCCAGCAGTAATCCACCCACTCTGATTCCCTATCAATTTTTAGTAGACGTGCACCATACTGTAAAAGAAAGCCTAGAGGAGGACATATGTGAAGATTCCTCCTTTGAGGCCTCTGGTAAAGAGAAACCTTCTATGTTTAAAATACTTGGTCCATAGTCTTCCAGCTTTGAGAAGAGAGAAGGGAATGGAAGCCAGAAAATAGATAGGAAAGCCATAGAAGTTTCTATGCTTTTCTGTGTGAGCAAGAGAGTCCTTGCTATTTTTCCTGAGAGCCTGGCCATGGATATACTATAACCATCCAGAATGGCTGGCTTTCCCCAGACAGTACTTTCACCAATGAACTGGAGCCCCTCTTACTTGGATAGTTCTAAAGCCATTTTTCTCATTGAAGTTTATTTGGGGCTGAATTGGGTACAGAATAACAATGTCTCTTCAAAGAGGCAACCAAGACGAAGAGGACAGACTAGACTCTCCGAGTGTGCCATTCTGGCCCTGATGCCGTAATAACATTGTAAAGACAACTTTGAAAGACTTAAGGACCAACCATGATTCCAGAGGACCAATAAGGAAACATTCTACCTGACTCTTAACCTAGAGAGGATGTACTCAGGATAGACTCAGGATACAGAATGAGACATATATTTTTTGGACTGGCCAGTGAGGAAATTTGTTTTGCTTGACTATGTGTATTTGTTACAGGGTTTTTCATTTCCATTTTTTTTTCAGTAGAGATGGAGGATATGAGAGGGGGAGAAAATAGTTTTTAGTTAATTAAAAAATATTAATTTTATAAAAAAAGCTCTAAAAATACTCTCCTCTTCAACTTTCCTTGATATTTCTGTCTTTTGTTTTTTTTCAATTCTTTTTTTTTCTTTTTGCAGGGGGGAAGGCAGGGCAATTGGAGTTAAGTGACTTGTCTAAGGTCACGCAGCTAGAAAGTGTGTCAAGTGTCTGAGGTCACACTTGAACTCAGGTCCTCCTGATTCCAGTGCCAGTGCTCTACTCACTGTACCACCTAGCTGTCCCCTGTGTTTTGGTTTTAATTGAGACTTAGCCATCTTTTCCCGTACTAAATGCATCTTTGCATCTTCATTCATTACCACACATTCCCCCCCCCCCCCCACCTCCCTAGTTACTGGTTGTGGAGGTGGAATTGGAATAAGCTTTGCTTCCCATGGCCATTTCCAGATCAGATTCTCTCTCTCTCTCTGTCTCTCTCTCTGTCTCTCTCTGTCTCTCTCTCTGTCTCTCTCTCTCTCTCTCTCTTTCTCTCTGTCTGTCTCTTTCTGTCAGTCTGTCTCTCTCACTCTCTCTCTCTCTCTCTCTCTCTCTCTCTCTCTCTCTCTTTCTCTCTCTCTCTTTCTCTCTGTCTGTCTCTGTCAGTCTGTCTGTCTGTCTGTCTCTCTCTCTCTCTCTCTCTCTCTCTCTCTCTCTCTCCCTCCCTCTCCCCTATCATCACTCAGCAACCTCTTCTCCTTTAAGGTTTATGATATCCAAATTCATCACCTAATCCAGATTCTGGTGGCTGTTATCTATGGACCACCAGGACATTGTCCTTCCTTCCTCTATGAGTTAGGTGCATGACTCACATCTTCCCCATAAAACTCCTGCCTTTATATTAGGGGACTTCAATATATGATATCCCCCAACTTCTTAATTTTTCAATCTACCCAATTCCCACAATCTACTCTTACACGCTACCTCAGCTACACACAAAGATGGTCACACCCTTGATCATTCCATCACCTACAAATGTTCATGAAATATGAGATTCCTTTATCTTATCATAATCTTTCATGATTCCATCTTTCCCTCCACCTTACAACCTCTAACCCTGTTCTTCATGCTCATTGTGACTTTCAATACCTTCATTTGTAAGTTCTTCCCCAGACCTTTGTCCTTGCACTAGCTACACTTGCCTCCCTTCCCTATTTTGATAACTTGGGGAAACAGTTAAGCACTAACTTATCCTGTATGCTCCAGTCTCTTACCATTTTGTCCTAACACTGATCATGCCCTGCCAACCCCAGCCTTCGAACCATCTGCCACCACCTTTGCTGGTTCACATGCTGCTGAACAGAACTGGAGAAAGTCATGAAATTGTACTGCCTGGTCCACTACAAATTCACATTGCATAATCTCAACTGGACCCTCATTACAATAAGGGAATATTTTTGACACCTCCCTAATCAATGTTATTTCACTCATCATAGCGGCCATTCTAAACCTGTGTCCTTCCTCAAGCCTCTAGTGGGGGTCCCTGCTCTCACCCTCTCAGCTGAGGATCTGGCCTCATACTTCACTGAAAAAATTGAGGTGATCCAATAGGAGCTTCCTCTTTTTCCCACTTTCCCATCTTATATCACTTATCTTTCCTTATTATCTCCCCCTTTACCCATGTCTAAAATGAAAAAGTTACCCTTCTCTCTGTCAAGGCAAACCCCTCTACATATATACCCTTGATCTCAAATCATCCCATCTTCTTTAGCAGATTGCCCCCATCATATCCCCCTTCTCTCACTAATTTTCAATCTCTGTCTAGGTACTGGCTGCTTCTCTGATGCCTACAAACACACTCGTGTTTCCTTAAAAGAAACTCACTTGACCTTACCATTTCTACTAGCTACTATTCAATATTTCTCCTTTCCTTTGTGGCTAAAGTTTTTGAGAAAACCATCTTTCATTGGTGCCTTGACTTCCTCTCTTGCAATCTAGCTCTGATCTCCTCATTCAACTGAAACTACCTTCTTCAAAGTTACCAATGTCCACTTAAACACCAAATCTAATGGACTTTTCTTAATCCTAATTAAGAATTAAATTAAATTAATTAAAATTCACCCTCTTCAACATTTGATATGGTGGATCACCTAGTAACTCTTGCCCTCTCTGTTTTTTGGTGACACTGCTCTCTTCCACATATCCAATTTGTTGCCAAGTCTTGTCATCTCTACTTCTACAACATTTCTCCTGTGTTCCTCTTCTCTGCTCTTACACAGCCACTGCTTTGGTCAGTCCCTAAACATCTTACACCCAGAACAATGCAATAGCCTTCCAGTTGGTTTTCTTGCTTCGAGTCTCTTCCACTTCAGGCCATCTTCCACAAATCTGATCATGTTATGCCCCTATTCAGTACTCCAATGTCTCCCTATATGGGCCACAAAATTCCAATCTGCAGTAAAAAGCAACTGAGGCAGAGTTCCCAATACATTTTTAACTTATTAGGGAGACTAGCAGTCCCTAAGCAACCGGATCCAAGACTCTCTTCACAGTCAGGGATGTCTCTGCTTGAGTGCCGCTTGCTTTTCTAGAGAATGCAAGATCATTAAAAAGAGGATGCGATGGTATAATACGTGACTGATCATTTGAGAAGCAGGGGAAACTCTATTACTGGCCAAGGGACATGTCCATTAATCACCAGTGTTTAGTTTCTATTTAGTCACCAAGGCTTTGAGACTGTCCACATGCAGTCAGAAACATTAGGTGTGAAAGAACAGAGAAAATGAGGAAACTGCGGTTTTTTGGAATACAGCCCTCATACTACATTCATAGGAGTGAGATAGGGCAAGATTAATATGCAATATAAATCTTTACAACAGGCCTAACCACTACAGTGTAAATCTATCCTATAGATCATTTAAAAGCAATGCAATCATCAATACATAGTGGATTAATTAATCCTAACTTAAATAATTTCTATCCTAACAGTGTTAACTAAATCAAATTAATTCTATCCTATTTATCTAACTTATATATGATCACTGATAGCCATAAATAACCATGAACTGAGTAAGTCCTGATTAAATTGAGTAGGGGTATCAAAATTCTCTTCACACCTATTACCTCATCTAGAATCATGTGTACAAATTCTGTTTGCAATCCAAATCCCATTACCGCTTGGGCCCTCACTATTTTTCTAACTTTCTGCTTTGTTCCCCTCCATCTACTCTATGACTAGCAACACTGGCCTTGTTCCTCACAGATGATTCTCCATCTCCCAATTCTATGCCTTTACATTGGCTTTCCCCTATGCCTGGAACCCTGTCCCTCTTTATCCCTGTCTCCTGGCTGCCTTTATGAGTTAGCTCAAACCCTGCCTTTTGAAGGAGACCTTTCTACTCCTAGTACCTTGCTTCCTGAGATTACCTTCTACTTATACCAGAGACACTTTGTGTGTGTATGAACATAGTTTGTCTGCATTTTTGTTCTTCCCTTCCCCACCATTAGAAAGTGAGCTCCTCGAGAGCTGGGAGTGTATCTCTTGTATTATCAGTGATTATCCCTATGCCTAGCAGTAAATGATCAATAAATGCTTATTTGCTGACTGACTCTAGACCCATCATCCTACAATCCTACGATGAAGGAACATAGGCAAATGCCTTCTTACTTTCTATCTGTCATAGATTACATATCTATAGTGGCTATTATAGGGGCAGCTAGGATAGAGTACCAGGCCTGGAATCAGGAAGATCTGAGCTGAAGACATTTACTAGCTGTGTGCCACTGGGCAAGTCACTTAACCCTGTTTGCCCCAGTTTCTTATCTGTAAAATGAGCTGGGGAGGAAACGGCAAACCATTCTAGTATCTTTGCCAAGAAAACCCCATGGACAAAGTCCAACATAGAGTTGGACACAACTGAACAACAATATTTATTATAGCATAATAGCTTTCTTTTATAGATTATATGTTTATTGTATGTATATATAATATATATGCATATAAGTATGTACAGAATAAAAATATGCAGATTCATATAAATGTAACATACTATCATGTTATGACATATATATCATATTATATATTATAATTATATCTATAGTATATATAATATTATATAATAATAAAAATATAAGGAAGTTAGTGAGGTAGGGCACTAAGCCACTGTGAAGTTCAGAAAAGCATTGTATAGAACATAATGCTTGAGCTGCATCTTGAAGGAAGGTGGGTATTCTGTGAGGCAGAGGTAAGGAGGGAGTGAATTCCAGGCATGGGGCATAAGCCCCACAAAACCTTGTAGGTAAGGATGTGGAATCCAGAGTTTCCATGGGCTTAAAAAGATTCTTATGCAGGCCTTCTCTTGGAAGGACTTGGTCTAAAGCCTGTAATTTATTGATTGAGATATTCTCATCTAATTATGGTTTCAGGGCTAACATAAGGTGGGGTGGTTTCAACCTCACCCTTATATTTTGTTTCCCCCTCTGTATAAAGAGGATTGAGAGTGTAAACAGGAAAACAAGAGAGGGGCAAGTGTCCCTGTCTCCATTTGGGCTGTGATGGCTTCTGATATCCCAGAGAACTCTATTGAACTGTTTGGTATTTAGTTGGATGTCAAATGCAAACAGAAATGGGGGCCACTAATCCCATACATAAAGATCCTTGGAGGCTGTGCATTGACTCAGTTTGAAAATGCAATATGATCTAGATTTTATGGTATTTTTATTTTGTTAAATACATCCAAATTTCCATTTTAATTTTGTTCCCCAGTCATGGGAGACTGCTGCATGGAGCAAGCTGTGTGTTTGACATCTCTGCTGTGGGACAGAGGTATCAAATACAGACCTCCCAAATGTATATACAATATAGGCTTCCAAAATGCAATTGGGAAATATCTTAAAAAAATAAATAAAAAGACAGTAAAACATAAGGCCAATTAGGTGGCACAGTGGATAGGGCCTGGAATCAGGAAGACCTGGGTTCAAATCTGGCCTCAGACACTTACTAGCTGTATGACCCTGGGCAAGTCACTTAATTCTGTTTGCCTCAGTTTCTTCATCTGTAAAATGAACTGGAGCAGGAAATGGCAAACCACTCCAGTACCTTTGCCAAGAAAAGCCCGAATGGCATCCCAAAGGATAGGATGTGACTGAAATGACTGAACAACAAAACATAGATAATGTTACTATATGGCTTTCTAAATCAATATGCTGCTATAGGGATCTGAGCATACAGTATTTGAATATGGCGCTCCTGCTGTAAACAATTCTCAGAGCCAGGCTGGGCTAGATTTTGCTTTTGTTCATTAACCCAGCCCAGAAGCCATCTAGTGAAGACTAGTCTAGGTAGAGACGTGCTCGTGACTTTTGACGGGCCTATTTATATCATTAGGTAAAGCCAGGCCTTCTCATGTTTTTTTTTTGTTTTTTTTTTACTGTCTCACTGGCACGAATTTCAATCCATGTGGAAGCCACAGAAACTGCTCCTCAGAGACAAGAATTAGTCTCCAATTAATGCAAGACAGGAGCTTACACTGGAGATGGAGTAAATCCAAATCGAGCCAGGCTCTAGAGTCTGGGTCTCTTTGTCTGTAAATTATACTGCAAATCACAACTGTCTTTTATCCTGGTCACTTGGAATCAATATAACAACTACCTGTAAAAATTAAAGGTCCCTTTGAAGCTCATTTTCCTTCACTTACTTTCTTAGGTTGACTCTCCATAATCTGGCCCAAGCCTACCTTGCCGACTTTATATTACACTTATTATATTTGTCATTATTCACTTTCACGAACTCTCCATTCCATCTAGGCTGGTCTACTTCCTATCCTCTCCAAAGTGCTTGCTTACAGTAAGTACTTAATAAATACTTGTTGACTGATTGACTTCCACCTCTGAGCCTTGCTCCATATTGTACCTCCACCTCCTCCCCTCTGCCTTTCAGAATACTGCTTTCTCCGTGGAGCCCACCCTGATCACTCTATCCCCGCCACCCATGACCTGTCCCTCATAATAATAATAATAGCGACTTATATTTATATTGTGCTTTAAAGTTTGCAAAGCACTTTACTAATAGAGTCTCATTTGATCCTCACAACAACCCTGGTATATGCGTGATTATTATCCATTTTACAGATAAAGGGTCACACAGTTAGTGTTTGAGTCAGGATTTGAACTTAGGTTTTCCTGATTCCAAGTCCAGTGCCCCATTTGCTTGGCTACCTTGCTGCAAATAGCATGTAAAATATGCACTTTTTGTCACTTAAATATCTGCAGTCACATGAGTCTGAATGTTTTGGCTGGGTTAGAGCATAGGCACCCGGATGGTGCAGTGGGGTACAGCTCTTGGCCTGGAGTAAGGAAGACCTGAGCTCAAATCCAGCTTCAGACACTTACTAGCTGTGTGACCCTGGGCAAGTCACTTACCCCATTGCTTCAATTTCCTCATGTATAAAATGAGCTAGAGAAGGAAATGTCAAGCCATTCCAGTATCTCTGCCAACCGTGAAACCCCCAAATGGTGTCACAAAGAATCGTGCATAACTGAAATGACTCAACAATAACAGAAGAGCAGAGGGGCCGTGTTGAGGAGTATGAGGGATAAAGATGGAGAGCTTGCTTAGTTGGAGGAGGGGCAGGGTGGTCTGGAAAGTTTCCCCAACAATCTGACACCAGGCCACCTTTCCTGGCTCATTCTATATGACTCCTCTTCTTGTACTCTCTATTTCGGCCATTTGGTAAACTTAGCATTCCATCTCCTGCCATTGGGCTCATGCATAGATTATCCATCATTCCTGGAATGCATGCCCTCCTCATCTCTTCCTTTCAGAATCCCTTGGCTCATATGACACCTCCTGTGGGAAGTCTTTATCAATCCCCCTGATTGCTGGAGCAATCTCTTCCCCTGCCTTTCTCTCTCTCTCTCTCTCTCTCTCTCTCTCTCTCTCTCTCTCTCTCTCTCTTCTCTTACCCCTCCCTTCAGATTGTCACTTATAAATATGTATCATTTTATGGGTTGCCCCCACCCCACCCCTTGCCACAGTAGAGTATAAATTCCTTCAAGGCAGTGGTGGTTTTTTATTTTTGTCTCTGTATCCCCAGAACCCCTGTATGGAGATAACCTTGTTGTGTAAGCCCGGGAAACAGTCTTGTAAATGATGGATGCTTAATAAATGCTTGTTGGATGGGATTAAGTTAGAATGTCAGGCATACATATAATCTGGTGAGCAGTAGGGAGACCTTGTTGGTTATAGCTGGTGTGGGCTGATATTTCTGGTTTGGGCCAAACCATCCATTTTGTGAAGGAATTCTTTGCTTGGCTGCATTGGGGAACTTAAGGCTGACCTAGTACTCAATCAAGAATAGAATTTTTCCTCTTAAAGATCACTGAATTGATTACAGCTAACTCACACTTTTTAAGAGGCAGGGTCACAAAGACTAGTAGGGATTTATCATTCCTTGGGTTAACGTTTCATATTTGGATATTTAGCTACCAAGTTATATTATTGGTTGATTGAGGGAAAAGAATGTCATTTATTTTTGTTATCCTCCATAGAATCTAGACTATCTCAATAAATACCTGTTGATTAACTGAATGGTTAATTGAGAAGTAAGAGGGCAGTGATTTAGTACACATACCTATCTAACCCCTTAAAATAACACGGTTTGGCAAAAATGAAAAAAATTGAAAATGACAGTCGTTGGAGGGGCTGTGGAAGGACAGGTACACTAATATACTGTTCGTGGAGTTATGAATTGGTGTACCTGCTCTGAAAAGCAATTTGAAACTATACTCAAAAGTGACTAAACTTTCATACCTTTAACCCTGATATACTATTATGAGACTTACATTCCAAAGAGATCAAAGACAGAAAAGAGCCATAAGTATAAAAATATTTCTAGTAGCACTTTTTGTTGTAGCAAAGAATTGGAAATAAAGATGGTTCCTATTAGCTGCAGAATGGCTGAACAAATTGGAATATATGAATATATTGGAATATTATTGTACCATTAAGAAACTACAAAAGGGATGGTTTCAGAGAAACCCAGAAGAACTTGTGTGAACTGATACACAGAGAAGTAGAATGAGAGAAATAATTTATACAATTGCTACAACATTGTAAAGGAAAACAGCTTTAAAAGACTTAGGAACTTGGATCAATGAAATGACCGATCACAACTCCAGAAAGCTGGTCATGAATCACACTTCCCACCTCTAGGCAGAGGGGTGATAGACAAGAGGTGAAGAATGCAATATACTTTTTCTGACACAATGTGTGGATGTGTTTTGATGGACTGTCCTTATTTATTATGAGAGGGTTTTTGTTTTTGGCATTTGTTTGGAGAGGAGGAGAATTATTAGGGAGGAAGGTGGAGTAATAGCTATGCCAAAAAAAGAAGAAAAGAAAAAAATAAAGAAACATTTATAAAATAACACCAACAAGAGAAGGAAATTCATAAAGAGACATAGACAAACAGAAAGGTATTACATCATGATGCCATATTTAATATATACTTTAGGAAGTGTGTGTGTGTGTGTGTGTGTGTGTGTGTGTGTGTGTAAGCTGGCAGAGGTCACATGATTTAGAAATGGTGGCTGTGAAATAAAACACAGGTCTGGTTCTAGGCAAGAAAATGTGAAAACTCACCCATAGGAAGTCAGAATGTTGCAGAGGCAGAGTTAAAGTACTTAACATACACACACATACGTATGCATATTTATACATACACACATATCTTTATTTATTTTTGTATGTATATACATGTATACATACATACATATATTTTGATTCATCGTTTCACGTACAATTCTCTTTTTAAACTCTTTGTATATGGAAGTGATCATATTTGTTAGTGTCTGTCAAGTCCATAATTTTTAGAGATGAAAATAAAATACAACAAGGCAGTATTTCCTCCAGGGCCTTTTTATAAGCCTGTGTTTCTAGCTGGAAATATGGGTCACCTGGAGGGGCTCAAAAAATAATAAGAAGAAGAATTCAAGTGTACCTAGAGCACTTTACGATTGACAATGAATTTTCCTATATATTATTCCATTTGACCTCTGTACTAAGTGGGTGTCCTTACCTCCTCATAGAACCAATGGAAATATTTCTATTTCTAAGAAACTTTCAACTGAAATTGATGTGCAAGTTAGGATTAAAGCAAATGTTAGGTTAGCTGCAGACAGGAAGACAGCACCAACCTCAAAGCCAGGAACACCTGGATTCAAATTCTACCTCTGACATTTATTAGCCATATGCCAACCTTGGGCAAGTGACTTAACCTCAGTGCTCTAGGCAACTCTCTGAGACTATAAGCTGCAGAGAAAGTGCCAACTTGCACTGGGAGGAGGGACTGTCCTTAGCTGGGAGTTTCCTATACCAATGAAACCATTGGACCAGTTCCTATGCCCCATCCCAAGACTTACATGTTCTCTAGACAGTCAAGTAGGATGGTGTTCTCAGTGCTCCTACCAGACTCTGATTGAGTCAAAGACCTCCCCAAACTAGCCAATAAGTGGTATAATGGGGATGGTCAAGGGAACCCCATGATCTTGTGGGCTGGGGCACCATCTTTGGAGCTGGGCATTCATACTCTAGCTCCCTGGGATAGTCTCTTGCTCTGGTCTTTTGCTAAAGGATGTGCTAGGCTAAGTGAGAATAATTGGCGAAGACCCAAGCGAGACACTCAAAAGACAGGAAGTTGTTTCTCTTCAGTTGCTCTTATAGTCAACCATCGTTCACACAGTCATAGTCATAGAGACCCTTGAGGACCACCTACCAGCTGCTGGTCATGCATGCCCTTTAGTAAAGGACCAAAGCATGCATCTAATCCTACAGAATTAACAAGTACATGCCCGGCTCCATGGGAGGTGCTCCAGTCCAGCAGATCTAGGGGTTCCTCTGATTACTCCAATGCAATACATTCCAATAAACAGGACCTACTATGTGCAAGGCACTGTACTAAATGTTGAGGACACAATCAATAATTAAAAAAAAGACAGCCCTTTTCTTCAAGGAGCTTACAATAAAATGTGCAGAGACAATACACAAAAAGAGGTGGAAAGGGGTGGGAGAAGGGGGGTGGGGGATGGGATCTTGTTCTGTGGAGTTGAAACCAGGAAGAGTAAAGTGATTTCTCTGTTACTCTATTATAGTGCTCCCTATAGGAGTGTCCTCCCCGCTTCACCTCACACTCTTGGGTTGGGTCTCTTAGAGGAGGTACTGAGCATAGCCACAGCATGCAAGATTCTCTGGGGAAGAAGATACAGACACAACACACTTTGTTTCCCAGGTGCCTCCCCTTGGAATGGCACACTGGGGAAACCCGGAGAAATGTTCGTGTAAGAGAAGTTTCCTGGGAGACAGATACTATATAGCACACCCTTCTTGAAGAGGAGAGGCTTGCTTGGGTGCTCAGGCATTCTAGATTCAGTGAAATCCTTCCAAAGTCAACAGGGTGGTGGACAATTCTACACCAGCACTCACCATCTATCCTCCTGAGCCTAGGTAAATGCTGTCCCAAGACATTGCTAATGACAGCACATCTATTAGCTAGATAGTTTCCCTGTTCTGGGTTCCCAGCTACGCTGCCTTTCCTAGAAGCCAGTCAAGACCCATGGCTGAAAGCAAAAGGCTGGTTCATTCCAGATCCATATTCAGAATTTGGAATTCTTCTGTCTGCTGGAGGCATATTCACTCAGAAGCCTCCAGGAGACACACATAGCTAGCTAGGTGGTGGAGTGGATAGAGCACTGGGCAGGGAACCAGGAAGACTCATCTTCATAAGTTCAAATCTGGCCTCAGACACTTACTAGCTACGTAAGCAAGTCCCTTAACCCTGTTTGCCTCAGTTTCCTCATCTGTAAAATGAGCTGGAGAAGCCAATGGCAAACCACTTCACTATCTCTGCCGAGAAAACCCCAAATGGGGTCACAAAGAAATGGACATGACTGAACAACAACAAATAGTTTCAGTCCTCACTGAGTGTCCTCTGCTAAATCACAATGGTGATTAGTTTTAGGCTTTATTACCTTCATTGAATTCTAGCCCATTTACCAACTTTCTCTAGCTTCAACATAGGGTGGTTGCTAATTGTGTGTTGGGTTTCTGCTGGTTTTTATTTTTAGTGTTCTTTGTTGAGCATGAGCTTTCTTCCATCTGTGGGACTGATGGATAATCTGATCTTCTTGCCTCCTGCTGGGTGATCTCTGTGTGTATTTAAAGTTGGTGGGAGAAATCTGATCCGTCAGTCAGTCAACAAGTACTAGCTCGCATTGTACCATCTATAAGAAGTCTAGATGTTGCACTTATTCTCCAAAGTAGAAATCAGAGGCTTCATTATGCATGCCTAGCAGCAGGCTCATGAAGCATCCTCTGGGGAGGTGGGTGGAGGTGGGAGAAGGGAGTTTCATCAGAAGAAGCCTGCTATGCATGGTCTTAAGGACCGGGCTCTTACTGGCCAGTCTCCAGAACACATGAAACATTAATTCCTTGTAATCATTGTGCTTCTTATGGTTGAAAAATGTGAAAGAACTTTTTATCATAACAGTTACTATTATAATTGTTAACATGTCTCTCTCTAATGCAGATGACCCTCTCCACTTTCTAGAGGGACAGGTTCTAGAGATCTTGGAAAACAAAAATCCTTTGTTCCCAACACAAACCACTTTATATAACTGCCCTAAAGCTCTCTCATTTTTTCCTGATTTAATCAATCAGAAAGTCTCTATTATGTGCTATTATGTCTTTAACATTGTATTTAGCACATTAGACTCAGAAGTTATTATCTTTTGTGTGTCATGAATCCTTTTGGAAGTCTAATGAAGTCTGTGGACCCCTTATCAGAATGTTTGTTACTTGCACTTATAATTGAAGCAAATGCTAATTTTGAGTTAGAGGTTAAGGAAAATAAAGATGTAATTTTTTATTTCCCTATACAGGTTTATGGACCTGATCTATCTACAGATACAGGTTAAGAATTCTTAGTTTGGAGGCAGGTAGGTAGATAGAGCACTAGCTCTGGAGTCAGGAGGATCTGAGTTCAAATTCAGACTCAGACACTTACTGCCATGTCACTTAACCCTGATTGCCTCCAAAAAAAAAAAAGAAATCTTTGGTTTTGAGTTTCTGATTTTCTCTAGCTACAGAGAGCTGCTAATCTTTCTGTCCAATAGAAGGGTTTATTTATAATCAAAGTGCCTGCTGGCATCAAGGGGGTAGAGGTGAGAACTGGGATTGATGCAAGAAGCAACTGAATTCACGTTGGATTGTTACATGGCAATCCAATATTTAAAACCACGGATCTTGAATTGCTGAATCTGGAAGAATTTTCAGTAAGCTAATATATAAGGAGGTTGCAAGTGCAAATCTTTCAAGGCAGCTGGTTAATCCATGTGCAAGGAAAACCCACTTAAGGAGCAGCTTGGGTCTTTAATTAGGAACATTGGCACTAATTAAAGATCTGCTAGGAACTGGTGATGCCAATGTTTCTCTCTGAATTATTGTTCACAGATTGTCTCATGCTTCTCAGGAAGGTAGAGCTGCCATGTTGGCCTCTTCCCCCTCAGAACAGAAGACTGCAAATGGCAAATTCAGAGAGGTAGACAGAGCAGAGAGAGAGACAGCGGGGATGAGTGAAAAACTCAGAATGTGGTGGCAGGGTGAGCTCTTACTATGAGCTGTAAGATTTATAGCTCCACTGTGTTTTCTGTTTCTGAGTAAAGGCATATGCAAAATCATTATAACTACCCAGGCTCTGAAGATCTTGGGCCTTCATGACAGCAATTATGTTGTTCATCACTGTGGAACGATGAGGCTGAAGTCAGGAAGACCAAAATCCAAGTACTGACTCTCACACGTACTGCTTATGGGACTTAACCTAAGTTAACTCTCCAACATTTTAAGTTTTAGTTGTGGAGGGGGCAATTTCCACACCTGAATTTTATATATGTGTGTGTTCGTGTATGCATATATGTGTACATATACGTATATATGTCATAACAGTTACACACGTGTGCATATATATATGTAATGGGAACAGGGGAAGGTTAATTTATGACTCATTTTGCAAATTACGATCCTTTGATCTTTGGAGTGGTTTGTATGTAACTTCCAGGTTCTACTTTGCAATCTTATTTCCTACTATTGACCCTTTATATTGACTACTTATAAACTTACTGTACTAATGGGGCAGGTAATCAGGGGAACCAGAGCAAGATACAATTTTAACACACATACATACATATATGTACACATGCATACAGGCATACACACCTAGAAGCACATGCATATACCTAGACAAACACATAAATATACAAGTGTACTGCCTATAATGCTCTCATATTATATACACATACACGTGTACCCCCAATGCACATGCATACAAACACACTTATCACACACAAATGCACATGTGTGCACAATACAATGCATATGTAAAGAAAATGCATGCACAGTATGTATGTATACGGGCATTTGATTCTATTTTATCTAGGTTTTTATTGTATATTTGTTTATATATGTATGCACACACACATAGTATAATGTTACATATGTATATATGTGCCTATATTTTATAAGATTGCACATTATATATTTATATGTGCTTGCAAGTATAAATGTGTTTACTTAAGTAAACATGTATTAGATAATGCATATAATGCATGTGCATTGTACACACATGCCTGTATTTATTGTGCATGTGTATTGTGCAGATTATGTGGATGCATATACATATGCAAACTTCTTGCATTTGTAATACAATGTACACATGCAGGCACATACACAATACATACATTATATGCATATATTTAGGTAGATGTAGATATAATCATACATGCATATATGTGCATGTATGTGGATAGGTATGTGTGAATATATGTGTATATATATGCAAAGTACACACACATATCACATACACACGTGTACGTGTTGTGTTGATTGATCTGTACACAGGGCTTCTGTGGTGTTCGTCTGTAGGCATAAATCACAAAGTCAGAAAAATCATGTAAAACAAAAGGAAGTAAGAGAAGTCAAAGGATATCACTCAATCCTCTGTGACAAAGTATGTGACAAAGACCAAATCTGGCTTACCATCTATTCTTGGACAGCATGTGAGCTAAGGATGATGTTCTACATTTATAAATAAACAATTTTTAGCTTGTGGGAGGTAGGCTGGGTTGGGCCTGTGGGCTGTAGTTCGCCAACTCTGGCCTAGCTTTTAAAATAGAACAAGGTCAAGGTGTGGCACATGAAGCCCCCCAGATTCAGAGAATTCTATGGGTCCACACCCACTCAAAACAATAGTTCATGAGGCCCCACTGAGATGTTTAATTTTTCTGTAGCAAGTCAAGGGACACAAACAGTTCAAAATAAAGCCATTTAATGAAGTAGCTGAGTAAGGAAAGTTGCATTAAAGATGACCTTTGCTCCTCCTGGCCTCCCTCCCCCATAGGGCATACTCCCCCATAAATATGCACACATCACCGAGGCAGTGCGCACTCATAGGGATCATCTATGAGGGGCATACATATAGGGAGCCAAGATATGCATATGGAGATGCCAATGACACTAGGCTTGCTCCCCATGGGAACTGACATTTCCACTGACATCTCCCTGCTAGTGTAGATTCACACTACTGGTCCCTACTGGGCACATTGTTTCTCCTGGGTGTTACTCCCAATTACCAGCTTCTGGTTCCATCTCTTCAGGGCCATTTACTGTCTGTCTCCACTCCAATTTGCTAGGGTGCAGTAGCTGGAACTTTTCCCTGATAAGGGCAAGTTAACAGTTTCTCTTCATAGCCACCCTACCCCACTTACAAAAAGCCAGGCAAAGTACAGTTAGGTTAAAACTGAGTATTTTCTGTTTGGTGGAGGTTGGAACCCTCTGCTCCAGATAACAAATTGACTTGGGGGTTGTACATTCCCAAGGTGCTCTCTGGCTTAGCATGCAAATGAACTGTAGCTAGAACAAAAGGTGAGGTAAGTAGGCAAGGTCCTTGTTCTCCACCCACCTAGCACGTATTCCTACCTTTTTTATATCTCCAGCAAACGCTCATTGCTTTGATGCCAAATTTTGGCCAGCAAACACTTTCAACCTCATTGTAACTAGGAATAATGAAGACAAACTGCTGCCAGACTATTGTATGTTACCAGTGGATCTAATTATCTCAATGCCGAGAGAGAATCAAGTAATAATATCCCCAGTAACAACTGCTCATAACTGTGTTGGAAGCCCTTCTGCATCCTCTGGACAACCTAGAGTGGGTATGATGATTACCCCCATTTTATAGGTCAGGAAATCGACTCTCAGAAGAGGGGTGAATTTCCTTTGGTCACAGGTAGGATGGCAGCCCGTAGACTCCAACTCAGGTCTTCTGACCTTAAGTCCTATGCTCTCCCGCTGTCTTGAGTTAGCTAGCATTCATTTTTATTTTTTAGCATTTAGCTTTAAGGTTTGCCAAGCTCTTTATAATTATGATCTTAGTTTATCCTCACCACAGCCCTGGGAGGTAGGCGCTATTATTTCTCCCACTTTACTGACTGAGGAAACTGAGGCAGGCGGAGGTTTAAGTGACTTGCCTGGGGTCACATACCCAGCAAATGTCTGAGGCTGGTTTTGAACTCTGTTCTTCCTGACTCCAAATCCAGTGATCTATCCCTTCCACCACCTCCCTGAGCAGTAGCAGAAGGCTTAAGGAGTAACTACCCCAGCATTGTGCTAGTTATTCCTTCCAAGAGGTAGCATGGTGCTGTGGATAGGGAGCCGAAGGTAGAGCTGCTATGTTGGCCTCTTCCCCCCCAGAACAGAGGACTGCAAATGGCAAATTCAGAGAGGTAGATAGAGAGGAGAGAGAGGCAGACACTTGCTAGCTGTGTGACCTTGGTCAAATCATGAAACCTTTATAAGCCTTATTTCCTCCTCTGCAAAATGAAGATACTAATAACACCTACTTCAAAGTGTTATTAGTAGGGGCAGCTAGGTGGTGCAGTGAGTAGGGCACTGGCCCCAGAGTCAGGAGGACCTGAGTTCAAATCCAGCCTCAGACACTTGAAAATCCAGCCTCAGACACTTGACACACTTACTAGCTGTACGACCTTGAGTGAGTCACTTAACCCCAATTGCCTTGCCTTCCCCCCTCAAAAAAAAAAACAAAGCCTTATTAGTAAGGATCAAATGAAATAACACACACACACAAAATACTCTACAAACACTCAGTGTGAGCAATTGTTATTTCTTAAAGGCCAGTCTTGTTAAATAAAATTCTTTTTTTAAAAAAGTTTTTTTTTATCTGGTACCCTGTCTGGAAGAAATGGAGAAGCTAGCAAAGTAGCCTATTATTATAGATTGTTAGCATCCATGTCTATCCGTTAAAAAAATTAAAAACATCAACCGTCAAACACCATTTTTAGAATCAACAAGCCTAGAGTTACAGAATAGCAAGGTCAAATGTAAGTTCAGAATGAAAGACGTTCATGGTGGGAATGAATTAATGGGAAGTAACAGATGCAGACAATCAAGAAAAGACCATCAACAGGACAAAAAAAAAATAAACAGAATAAATAAAAAATGAGTTCAGAAGTGTATACCATGGGGATCTTTGTTACAACCTCATTTAATTTAATATGCAAAACAACTTAAAAATAATCTGTACATAATAGAAGCTCACATATGCAGTATTTTTGTTCTTTGTTGTATATTGGAATATTTGTGTATACTATATAAACATATATATAGTATATATACATAAATACGTAAATATTTTAATATAAATTTAAATATATAAATATATCTATATATAAGTAAAAATAAGTTAATTTAAATATAAATCAATAAATACATACAGCATAAGACTGATTGTTTTATAATAATAAAAAGAAAAGCAAATTGTAGTTTTTTAATGTCATGAATCATGAAATCAAATATATGTGTGCATGTCTATGAGTATGTACCTGTATAAAGAGGTTATGCTAGATGGTTTCTAAGCTCAGTTTTAAATCTGATGGTGATGATGATGATGATGATGATGATGATGATGATGATGATGATGAAGCATATATGTTTGTGTGTGTAACTCCTTAAAAATTTGTACTGAGCAGGATTAAGGAAATAATAACACAGGAAGGAGAGAAATAATACTCAAGTACCAGAAGAGCCCCGGCATCAAGATGAAAGGTCCATCTTGTCAATAGCCCATAATTCATGCTTATATCTATGCCTCAGAGGATGTTCATAGATCTATAATGGCAGCCTGGACTTTTCAATGAGGATTATGGGAAGGAGATACAGGAGACTTGAGTTAATCTGGTTTTGAATCTCACAGAACAGAAACACAGTTATACCCATGTCTAGCCTAACCACATGGTTTACTAGGCGGATAAACCACTGCTCAAACATTCACCCAAAAGGATACACGGAGACATACGCTTCTGTCTCAGCTGCAATCCTAGCCTTCCTTCCTGGTGTGGCTGTGGGAAATTATACTGCACATATAAACATTACCCTGGCAACTGGTTCTGTCCAGACTATAGACAAACCCTTAGGGGCTGTGTGATTATATGCTGAGGCCAACAAAGGGAACTGGGACCTTTTTCAAAAGTTCTAGAGTATGGTGAATTTTAAATGTATCTAGAGTGATTAATAGACCCAGACATCTTTGAATACACCAATCATAAGTAGGCCAGATGAAGGTAAACTCAAGGGTTGGGAGAATTCTTTTGTTATTAGGGGATACACTCATGAATTGGTCAGTTATTCTAGCTGTTTCTATCTCAACGTCCCTAATCCTTCCTCTGGGGAAAAGGGTCCTGATCTGTCCTACCTCTATGATCACCATATATAACATTCCCAATCCCTATAAACTCCATTCCCAGAAGGTTTACCTTCAAAAGTCTCACATTCCCTAGAAGTTCTTCAGAATGTTCTCTGGACCTAGAAGGTCATTGGACCTGGTGTTCTCGTTGCTATGTACTCCCCTGGGTTCAGACCCAGGAGATGAACAAGTAGAAATGTTTGTAAAAATGGAAGACATACTCTCATTAATGCTTAAAGTAGGATAATCCCTGTCTCAAGAGGATCTCTCTCTTCGGACCCAGTTAAGTCTTGGAGAAAAAGGGTTTATGGTAGGGTAGAATATTCCAATGTATTAGAGAATAGTAACATGTTAAGTCCTGTATGAAAACTGGAAGGAAACCAGCAAATTTATTCTTTCTCTTTTGGCTTGAGGAAGTTATTCCCAGGAGACAAATAGCCCACATTTCATTATGCCTGCAAAGGGACCAGAATCAGAGGGACACACTAGAAGGCAAAAAGTTATTCTTGTCGCATGAATGTTGGAAACTTCCTTGCTCCTGCTCTAATTTTCCATCCACTTTTCTGAGCAAACCATGTACCAAGAAGACTGCCTGCAGGGGGTCTTTGTATAGGGGCTTGGGTATGGAAATGAGAGTTCAAAGGGGTTAAGGAAAAAATCAAAGGGAAAATGGAAGGACATGGTATCAGGGGACGAGACGAAAAGACATATATAGATGGAGTCAGAAAAACGAAGGAAAGAAAGGAGAACAAGAGGAGATAGGAACAGACCGAGAAGGTTCTGTCCTGAGTCGATTACATCCACCTATTTCAAGGATGACCGTCTATGACTTAAATATATGGGAGAGTTGCCAGAGCTCAGAGAATTTGACTGACTTGCCCATGGTCACATAGCTCAGTTTCAGAAGCAGAATTTCCTAAGAGCATAGATTTAGAGCTAGAAGGGAACTTACAAGTTATTTAGTTCAATTCCCTCATTTTACAGATGAGGAAACTGAGGCCCAATCTCCAACCTCAAGACACAGCTCTTCCTGACTTCAAGTAGAGCAGTCTATTCACAAACTACTCTTGTCATCCTCTACTGTTCATTTGAGATGTGACAGCAGAGTAATTAATGTTATCATTGTCCCTTCAAATTTGATTATAATCAGCCAATACTTCTTGAGCATCAGCTCTGTATGAGATAATATACAAGGTACCTGGGGTACAAAGATGAATAAAAAGATGATCTCTGCCTTCAAGAAGCTTCTATTCTAGTTGTGAGGGCAGAATAGATGCATTAAAAAATTTTTCTTAAAAAAAAGGTACTATATGTTAAGTGACAAGTAAATAGCTATCCAGTTTAGAACATTTCTTTCTGCACTGGGAAATAGTTTGTGTGCCTCTCTTTTAAAATTTTAATGTTTATTTTGGAAATATTTATTTTCCATGGGATTCTTCGGGGTTTGCACAATCATGAAGGAATGATTTCATTTTTAGATATTTTCTTTGGAACTATGAAGATATAGACCATTTTACTCTCCATATGAAATTCCCTTTCATGTTAAAAAACAGATTTTCTTGTCTTTTGTCTTTGGAAGAGTAGGGCTGTCTTATTTAGCAATGTCTGAGGGCAAATAATAATAATGATACATATAGCCTATATCAGATTGCATGCCATCTTGGGGAGGGAGAAAATTTAGATCTCAAAATCTTATAAAAGTGAATGTTGAAAACAACAAATAAGCAAATAAATAAAAATAATAATGATGATAATAACAATAGCTAGATCCATTTTGAACCACTAATCATTTTCTGCACCCCTTCACTCATGCTTTTAAATAAAGTAAATAAATAAAATCTAAATAAAGAAAATCAAGCTTTTTTATATAGTTGGATCTAAATTAAAATAAAATCAATAAGATAAAGCTTTTTATATAGTTGGATTCTCATTAATAGCACTAATGAAGGGTAACAAAAAACTTCATGAAAAAACCTTTAGGAATAAAGAGTTAAGCAGTGTTTCAAGCCTTAATTAACCAGCAAAATACATTTAATCAAAAAGTGATTAAAAAAAGAACTACGACAAAAGAACAACATTCCTCCTCCCTCCCTCACTCTCCCAACACTTGCTCACATCTATTTCATGGATCACCATACCACCAGTAAGGGAACAAAACACACACAGAATACCAGGGCACAGGAATGGAGATCCCACATGTAGGGCACAGGTGTGGGTAAGAAATATGAGGGAAAGGGTATATATCAGAAATCTATGTGGTCAGGATACATTTATGGAAGGCCTTTATGTAGGGAATACATGTATAATAATATCATTCACATAGTATTTACTATGTGCCAGGCACAGTGCCAAGCATTTTATGATTATCATCTCATTTGATTCTCACAACAACTTTGGGAGGTGGGTGCCTATTGTGATCTCCAATTTATAGTTTAGGAAACTGAGGCAGACAGGGGTTAATTGAGTTGCCCAGGGTCACACAGCTAGTAAATGTATGAGGCCAGACTTCAAGTCAGGTCTTCAGGCTGGGTGCTCCATTCACTGCTTCACCTAGCTGCCTCTAGATGTGTTTCTAGGATATTATCTTATCTAGGGAAACTCATCTCTGATGCTGCAGAGTTGCTGACGTTCTTTGGTTATGTTATTGTGATGCTTTCTCCTAGACATCACACCCCTACTCTCCACTGGTAGGCATGGTATCCTTGATGGGCATCACATCTCTGTTTTTTTGTTGATTACTATGTTTTCTCTCTGGGCATCATTTTTCTGAGCTGTTCTCCGCTACCATCTATTTGATTTTAGGCTTTCAGGGTTATTTACTGATTCTCTACTTTTACCCACTAAAGTGTGATGGTCAGAAAGCCTTTCTTTGACAAAGCAAGATAAGGTCTATTAATTCATGGATGTTTGGACCATGAGCTTCTATGTTTAACTAAGGGCAGCCAACAAGAGCCAGCCAACATGCCCCAACCTAAGATTAAATCTATGTTTTGACTCCTTATACTAATTTGGTACTAATTTGAAAACTGTGGTTCTAGAAACTATATGACTTATGATAGAACTTCCTTGTAACTCCTATGTAATACCTGATGGGGATCTTATGCCTTCAAAATAATTTTAGGATCTCTGTCAAAAAAAATTCACAGGAGCTGTGTAGAGGCTGGGGTGATGAAGGCAACTCCTCCCCCCCAAATCCTTTTGGAGTCAATTAACCCCTGTCTGCCTCAGTTTCCTAAACTGTAAACTGGAGAACATAATAGGCACCTACCTCCCAGAGTTGTTATGAGGATCAAATGAGATGATGATTGTAAAATGCAAATGAAATTAGACAAGAATGAAAGTTAAGGAAAGAAGGCAAGATTGTTGGGCTCTACCCTTCTGGTCTACATTTCTGCCTTTATTAATTACATCTTTCTGTAACAAATAACAACAAAAAAGTCATTTGGGTTTTGTCCTGTATTTTGGTGAGTACAAAACTTTGCTATGTCTTGAAGCCCCAAGGGTGAGGAAGGAGAAGGGGAACAGGTTTACTGCAAACCTCCAATACTCCTTGAAGATTATGTAAGCCCTTTAACATGCTTTGCAAACTGCTGCTGGTTAAGAGCAGAATATAGTCAGATCTGCTTGTCGCTAATAAAAGACCCTAAGTGATGTGGAGAGCCATTTCCCTCTTCCTGTGGCTCCCGAACATTTCAGGTGAGTAACCTGAATATTCCCTCTACTTTTAACAGCTATGAGTGATCATATATTCTACATAGGCAACAGTCTATGAAGAGCACAATGTAAAGCTCTTGAGGGAAGAGACTGTTGAATTTCTAGTCTTTCTATTTCCATTGCCTGGCACAGCACATAGTAGGTGCTTGATAGATACTGTCTCACTGAATTATTGTTCAACATAGATGTAAATTACCAATTTAGCGTGGCAATTGGATAAAATTTTCAGCAAAGTTAAACTGATACATTTAATAATATAAGTAATTATTTTTTACTTCATAAATGTGAAGCAGGGACAGAAATGACTCTAAGATAATGACTTCTAAATGGTTAGCCAAAGGTTTCTGGTGTCACCTTGGCTGTTGGAGACACCAGAGAGGGCAGCTGGAGAGGGCAGTAAATTACCCTGAAGCTTTTCTGAAAGCAAGGGGGATCTGTGACCATGGGTAACCAGACAGTTGGACTTTTCTGTTTTTCTGGCAGGAAAATTCCCATGGGCCAGGGGGTCTGGCATCTGTGAATCACAAATCCTTTCCCTTGTCTACTCCTACAAATGCTTAGCCCAGTCCTATGCTAGAGGGAGAAATAAGCTATTGTTTATTTTTCCCTTTTCTTACCAGCTTTCTGTCTTAAGCCCAAAATCATTCTTTATCTCTTAAAAGGGAGCAAATTCCATGTCAGGATGGGCTGTATCATCTTAAACCCTGGGACCCTATTGTCCACCCCATCACAGCTTGCAGTCACCTTCCTGCAAACACTGCTGCTCCCCGCCATGGTTACCTCCTTCCTACAGGAGAAATAGGGAAGACTGGCCACCTGGGAAACCAGGTGCTCCTTATTTTAACATCATGCTTTAGGGCACTGTATAGAAATCACCTCACTTAATCCTCAAAGCAACCCTAATGAGACAGATAATGTATTTTTATACCCATTTTACAGATGAGAGGATTGGGTCTTTGGAAGGAAAATTCCTGCTCCTCAGTTGGAAAGAGTAATCTATGGGCACCAATGTTTCTCTTCTAACAGTTTCATTCCCGGTCTGTCCCATCCCTTTCACTTCACTTGAATAGGAGACCCAAAGGATCTGGGGTGGGGGAGGACTTAGGAAAATCCATGTTGCCTCAAACCTACATAGTTCCCTTGAGATTTCTTCGGCAGAGCCCCTTAAATTGATAAAATAGGATTTCAATGATAGGCGGTGGTGTTCGGTTGTTTTTCAGTCATATCCAACTCTTCTAGCATTTATAGAACGCCTTAAGTTTTGCAAAGGGCTTTATAAATATCTCATTTTATCCTCACAACAACCCTGGGAGGTTGGTGCTCTTATTAACCTCATTACACAGATAAGGAACTGAGACAGACAGAGGGTAAATGACTTGCCCAGGATTACACAGCTAGCATCTAAGACAGGATTCTAACTCAGGTCTTCCTGACTCCAGGTCCCACTGTGCTAGCTAGCTGTCTGCATAAGACTATTGGATGAGAATTATGAGGATTGTCTAACCCTAAATCAGATAGAGGCGTGGGATAAGAATGGGGATCCTGCTAACAGGAGGAAGAACATTCAAAGAGTGATGAAATGTCTAAAGTTCTTACGATCCATCAGTTGGTCAGACATTACTACTACCCTCAGAGGCAGTTCAGGATGCTTCAATTTATCTACATACCCATAATCTCCTTCATGTGGCACTCCCTACAGCGACACAGACTATAACTTGTCCAAACCTTCTATGTTTTTGTTCTTGTTTTCCTGCAAATCTTCCACAGGGAGCTTACCCGCAGTGCTGTGCTGGAGGATTCCCCCAGTATCTCTTGGCACTGTGTGGACACCAGCAGAGCACTTAAGGAGGTCCATCATTATCCCTCATTCTCACCTTTTCCCATCATATATTCCTTTAAGAATATCTTTATGTGTTCATCCTGCACATTTTTTTTTTGTTGACAGTAGGGTCACATCTACCTTGTATCTTTCCATTGCATTTCCATTCCATAAACACTGTAGAAGCTATATAGCAGGTCCAGAAGCATATTGATGTTAAAGAGATGAGGTTTTGTGATAGCGAGATGCTTGTTGGCCTGTAACTTCAACTAAATCTCAGTTTAGGGAGAACAGGATATTCTAGGGCAGATTTTAGGAGCCAGCACCTGGGAAGAGTTCTGGTATATTTTACAACATAGCAATCTCTGGGAAACGGTGACATCCTTCCCTCATCACTTACTATGTTGTTGCTATTTGACATTTATCGAGTGGCATGAGCACATTCTGTCCTCAGATGGAATGCAGACCACGTTCTTGGCTTTACTTTGCTATTTAAACAATTATTCTCCATTCCAACTTAAGATCAATCTATTGCATTCTCTCTGCTTTGCATTTAGAAACTGTGATACCATGACCTCACCTTTACTCTTGAGGGTAATCTTCCATTATTATTTACTGTATATCCAAAGTACGTTTGCTTTTTAAAATCTGAATTTTGGGAAACCAAACCTCAGAGGATGGGACATATAATGTGTCTTTGTATCCCGTATGCTTAGTGCAATGCCTGGTATATTGCAAGTGCTTAATAAATGTTTTTTGATTGATTGATTCGCTTATTGAGCTGAGCACTGGGAAATTGGCAGTCCAGGAAACGTATTAATGACTTATTGGAGCCAGATTTGTGCTTGTTATGTCAATACTGCCAATGGGCTAGAAGTTTGGAGAATCCGGAAAAGAGGGAATATGGGGAGAAACCTATCAGGGGGTGAAGGTTGGAATGGGGAAAGAGACTTGGTGGTGGGGAGACACTGTGGAGCGGTAGAACAAAAAACTGGACTGGTAAGACAATTGTATTCTAGTACTATCTCTGTCACCGATCACTAGTGGGACCTCTACCTCCTGAAGCCTTAGTTTCTTTATCCATAAAATTCAATTCAATGTGATAAACATTTATTAAGCACCTACTATGTGTCAAGCACCATGTTAATCACTGGGGATACAAAAGGAGGAAAACAGTTCTTGCCGTCAAGGAGCTTACAATCTAAAGGGGGGGGGCCCAACAACGCGCGAACAGATATGTACAAACAAGCTGCTTCTAGGAGAAACAGGAAATAATTAACAGAGGGAAGGCACTAGAATTAAGAGGGGTTGGGGAAGGCTTCCTCTAGGAGGTGGTGTTAGACTAGGTAACATCGATATTCTTTGTTCGACGGACCTAGGAACTACACGGAGACAAAAAGCTCAAGGCTGAATTATGGAGGTAGCATCATGGCCCTGGGTCTCATGTTCTTTAAGGCCAATCTACCATAATGAGTGAGGAAGTCAAAACTTCACTTAAAGAATAGAACCAGGCATTACAATTAGCAGTTTAATAAATGTTTATTGACAGAGGCAACTAAATGGCTCAGTGTATAGCACATGGGGCCTGGAGTCAGAAGCCCTGAGTTCATCCACTTAATAGCTATGTGACCCTGGGCAAATCATTTTATCTCTGTTTGCCTCAGTTTTCCCAAATGTAAAATTGGCTAATAATAACATCTACCTCCCAGGGTTGTTGTGTGGTTCAAATGAAGTAATAAAGGTGTCTTCCTTCCTTCCTTCCTTCCTGGATTTGTTTCAGAGAATCTAGTAGGAGAGAGAATTTATGGATCAAGGAAAAAAAGAATCAGTCACTTTCCTGTCCATGGTACTTTGGTGTATCTCTATCCTCATGGTTGTGAATCTACAGAAGAGGCCAATATCTTCGTCTTCTACCCTGCCATTACTCTCATGTGGCCTATGGTCCCTAGGTGACCTTGTGCCTTGGCCCCTGCTGCTTTTTCCACCTCACTCAAGTAGGTGAGGTTATCAAAGACTATTTTCAAAGTGGGTATTTCCAGGGTTGGAGGCAATTTTATGAGTTGTTGGCCCATGAGCTGATTGATTGATTGGCTGAGGTTCAGACCAGTGGGTCAGATGAGCTCAGCTCTAGTGGTCCGAGGAAACAGACTCCCAGACAAACAAGCTTGTCTCACAGTTTTTCCTCCTCACCCAAGGAGAGGAACAGCCACAGCATAATCTCATTAAGGAACAATCTTCAGTGTAGTTAAATCCTCAGTTATATCCCTTCCAGCAGGATCGCCTGGGCAGGGGGGAAGGCTGTCAAAGTGAAGCTTGAGGCACTTCTATGGAAGAGTTAAGAAAAGCAAGATTCTTATTCACCCCCTCCCCATAAGTACAGTTTAGTGCGAGTTTGACAATAGGTAGTTAATGGGCTCTTCATCTAAATCTACTTGGAGGGAGAATGGCACTCTTCGGAGAGGCCCTGAACACTTGCTATCATCTGTGATTAGGAGGTGTGGAGAGTTGTTTTAAATTGCAGCACTTCCCCAGGTCTCTGTCTGCACTGGGGTTTTAGAGATATTAATTCATTGTTCTTCCTGGTCTCCCCCTTGGCCTTGAGTTGGAGGCGAATTCCGTTTCTAATTCTGTTTCCTGAGCTAGAAGCATGTTTGGTGATTTTCTCAATCAGGTGTGGGAGTGGAGGAAGGTCCTGCTGTGTGCAGGGCACTTGGCCTGACCTGCGGAAGGCAGCTCTTCCTAGAAGTGGTAGAGGGAGAAGTAGAGCTGTGGAGGAGGTAGGAGAGAAATGGAAGGAGAGCTAAAGAGGCTGAAGATGGCAAATAAAACTGGTGGGATTGCCCTTCCTTGTGCCTGCAAGCACGTTATACTCCACAGGAAGCATTAAAGCTGGGGCAGATTAAGAACAAATGGGGTCTTTATAATCAAGAGATTGCATTCAATTCAGGCTTTAAGTTAGGAAGACTCATCTTCCTGAGTTCAAATCCAGCCTCGGAAACTTATTAGCTGTGTGACTCTGGGCAAGTCATTTAACCCTGTTTGCCTCAGTTTCCTCATCTGTAAAATGAGCAGGAGAAGGAAATGACAAAGCACTCCATTATGTTTGCCAAGAAAACCCCAAATGAAGGCACAGAGAGTCAGACATGACTGAACAACAAAGGGTTGACCAGTTATGATGGAATGAGATGGAAAGGCATTTCAGTTCAGTCTTAGAAGATCTTAATTTATTATTATTATTAGTGACAAAAATTTGGTCCATTTGGTAGAGGGAATTCCCAGTGTGGAAACTCTCTCTCCTAGTCTATAACTTATGTTTTAGAGAGTTGTTTAGGGGGGAATGGAGAGAAGTGACTTGCCCATGGTCCCATAACTAGTTTTTATCAGAGTCTGTACTAGAACCTAAGTCTTCATGATTACAAAGCCAGCCCTTTATCCTCTATGCCGTGCTGCATCTCTGTAAAAATATTTGTAGAGATCTTTAAGATTGGCAAAGCGTTTTATACACTAGAGTTATCTTCATTTTACCGATGAAGAAACTGAGCCCTAGAGAGGTTAAGTGACTTGCCTACAATCACACTAAACTACTAATTGTCAGATACAGAATTTGAACCCAATTCTCTCCTGACCCCAAGGCCATTGCTATGATACCTTTCAAATGCACTGATCCTCTTTTGTCTGAGCAGGGTGCAATGGTGCATTCAAAGGAACATAGGATTTGGAGCTTGAGACCAAGGTTCAAATCCTGTCTCTTCAGCTTGATATATTTGTAACCATAAATGCTCCACATAAAATCCCTGGTCCTCAGTAAAATCAGGAGAATGGACTACATGGTTTCCGAGGTCCCTTCCATGTCTAAATCTATGATAAACCACCAATCGAGGGTTTAAGTGTCTACTATATGCTAGACACTGCAGATACAAAGACAAAAAAGAAACTGTCTCTGCCCTCAGAGAGCTTATGTTCTTTCAGGGGAGACACAAGGTATCACTATTTGCAAAATAACTATTTGGGGAGGGGGCGAGTAGTGAGAGGGGACCAAGAAAGGCTTCCTATGTAGAAGATAGAACTTGGACTGAGTTTCGAAGGGAACAAAGGATTGTAAGAAACTAAGGTGAGGTGGGAATGTTTTCTGGGCATGGGATTCAGTCAGTGCAATGGTAAAGAGACAGGAGAAAGAGTTTTGTGTATGAGAGACAGTTTGGCTATGCTCTAGAGCAAAGGAAAGGTGGTGTACTGAATGAAGCATTGGGCCTGGGGTCAGGAAGACCTGAGTTCAAATCCCACCTCAGACCCTTATTGGCTGTGTAATCCTAGGCAAATCATTAAAAAAATGCACCCCGCTTCAGATTCCTCCTCTGTAAAATGGGGATGATAATAATAGCACTTACTTCCCAGGTTTGTTGTGAGGATTAAATGAGATACTAATTGTAAAGTGCTTAATACCATACTGGATGCATAGTACGTGCTAGCTATTACTATTTAGCTCTTATCTAACTATTAATTAGCTATTATTATTGATGTCTGTAACCTGAGTCCCAAAGCCCATCAGTAGGGGACTCTTTTCTCATTGGTTGAGAGCAAAGCCCTACACCCGACCAAGGGGTGGGGGTGGAGTTGTCAAGAACTGGAGAAAGGAGAGATTTAGTTTCTTCAAGCTTTAGAATCTCTTCAGTTTCTTGAACTCTCTTTAATTTCTTCAGGTTCTCCAGTCTCTTCAGGTCTTTCTAGCTTCCAGCCTTGAGAGAGAAGATGGATGATGCCAACTCCACTTCAAGTTGCTAAAGGCAGAATTAGACTCTGGGAAGAAGCCAACGTGAGAGGAGCTGTCAGTCTCCATCATGTTCTGGTCCCCAGACTTTGGGGAATTTCCCCTTGGGTGAGATTCAGGACTCTCTTGGTTGAGCAGAGTTACCTTGCTCCCAATGGGAGAGCTCCTTCACTCTGTTTTGTTTTCTGTGCTTTCTCCTAAATATACACCATCTTCTCTACTTTCTGTTTTCCTATCAACTTGGATAAATGGAATTCTTTGCTATTCCTATGTGTGGTCATTGTGGAACTGGTATGGAAGGAAGCCGAGTCTTGGATATAAAGCTTGGATCCTCCTTTTCCTGTTAATGAATAATGATCAGAAGTTTAGCTTGAACCTGAAAGTCACATCTCCTAGACTAATAATATTTAAGGGAGGAAATAGATATGTTTCTAGCCTGGTACATACCCCTTCTCTCTGCAGAGAGCAGAGTAGCTAAGCTTCTGGAACCAACCTTTTCTTCTCCTCTTGCCAGAAATTAAAGTTGCCCTTAGAGAAGGGTTGGGGGAGTAGAGGCTAGAGATTCTGCTTCCCTTTGAATCACAACATGACACCTTCATGCTGAACATGAGGGAGGAAGACAGCTTTGCCACACGTATAAGGTTGGAAAGGTTAGCTGGGATCCAGGTTGTGAAGGGCATTAAAAGACAAAGAGGTTTATTTATATTTTTCCCTAGAATAGAGTGGGGCTTCTTAAACTTTTTCCACTTGTGACCTGTTTTTGAGTTTTGGCAGCCTTTGTTGGTGTTGCATAGAGTGTGGGCATGTGAGGTGCAAAGTGCGCATGCTGTGTGTTCAAACCAAGGCTGCAGTGAAATCGTGCAATGCAACACAGGCAAGCAATGCCAGAAACACCTCAGATTCATTATGTGTTTGATTTTCGAATTGATTTTTGGTTGTTGCACATTCAGAAACCTTTTACTGTTGCCAAATTTTTCATGACCCCATATGGGGTCAAGACCCACAGTTTGAGAAGTGCTGGAATAGAGGATGGGAAGTCATTGGAATTTACCAGGCAGGACAGTAGCATGGTCAAACTTTGCTTTTGGATGGATTGGATTGGGGCAAAAGACTTGAGAAAAACTAGGAGGCTATTGCAATAGACTAGGTAAGAGGGCCTAAACTAGAGAGAGGGAGATAGGTCAGAAAAATTTGGTAGAGGAATAGATGACAGGATTTGATATGTGAGGTGAGAGTAAGCTTGTTGTCCTTGGTAGAAATAAAGAGGTTTGGAATAGGGATTGGTTTTGGGGAAAAGACATTAGATGTTGTTCTGGGCTGGGTTTGACTGGTAGTTTAGTTAGGGAAACACTCCCAAGTCATTTGACAGTTAACGAAAAGAGATTTACTTAGCTATAGCAGGAGGATATACAACAATGATGGGCATTGATTCCTCAAGTTGATTCACTTGAGCAAAGTTCCCAGTTCCTAATTTGCTCAGCCAAGCATTAGGGAATGGGTCTGGAGCTTCTCTTGTCCCTGTATATGTGAGGAAATAGTGTTAATAGTCTGAGTCTTTAGTCAACTAAGTCTCAAGGATGGTGTCAATACCTTTTCAGGAAAAACTAGACTAACTTGCCAGCAGGGAGGGGTTAGGATACTGGTCCTACCAAACCACTGAATTTAGACTCTCTGCCATACCATACAGTACATAGCCCTTGGTCCCCTACTGTCTTTTGATATTTTTTAATTGTTTCATGAGTTTGTGACCTATGTTCTCCACTACATTGTGAGCTTCCTGAGGGTAAGACCTTAAGGATATGGTTTAGATTTCTCTTATTTCCTATCACAATGATAGTAAAAATTCTATAAATACGTGACAGACTGATTATCATTTCATCCCAAGGGTGTAGCTCAGGGAGATAGAAGAGGTCAGGGTAGAACACACTGTATAGTATAATACCTGTTACTATTAGTATTCTCTCCCTTCCTGATCCCCTTCACCTCCAAATCGAGGAGTGTGTACATAGTTAATATTGTGTGGTGGATTTGGAAGACTAGTTCTGGCATTTACTAATCTTATGACTGTCAGGTACTTACTTAACTTGTCTAGGCAGCTAGGTGGTACTAGTATGAACAGAATGCTGGACTTAGAACCAAGAAGAACTGAGTTCAAATCTGGCAGCTATGTGGAACCACTACGGATGGAGCTCTAGACTTGGAACCAAGAAGACCTTCAAATCTGGCCTTAAACACTTCTGAGCTGCGTGACCCTAGGCAAGCTACTTAACTTCTGTCTGCCTCAGTTTTCTCATTTGTAAAATGTAGATCTTAAGAGCACCTACCTCCCAACATTGTTGTGAGGATCAAATGAGTGAAGTGCTTTGCAAACCTTAAAGTGCTATATAAAAGCTAACTTATTATTAGCTACAATAAGAAGATAATAATGCTTTCAATAAAACTTTATAAGATGGTTGTGAGGAAAATATTTTGTAAACCTTAAAGGACTGCATGATGTGAATTGTTATCTTGCGGAGGCCCAGGTCTGTGTCTTCTCATGAATCATCCTCGGATTTGTTTGTTTGTTTTTTGGCAAAGAAATTGGAGTGGCTTGCCATTTCCTTCTCCAACTAATTTTTCATTGTTTTTGTTTAGTCATTTCAGTTGTGTCCGACACTTCGTGACCCCATTTTGACATTTCTTGGCGAAGATACTGGAGTGGTTTGCTGTTTCTTTCTCATTTTGCAGATGAAGAAACCAAGGCAAACAGGGTTAAATGACTTGCCCAGTATCACACAGATAGTAAATGTCTGAGGCCAGATTTGAACTCAAGAAGATGAGTCTTCCTGACTCCGAACCCAACACTCTAACCACTGAGCCACCTAGCTGGCCTCCTAGATTCACTGATAAATAGTAAATTATAAGTACTTAAAGGGGCAGGCTGACTCTTAAGGAAGGGAGTTACTGTAACAATATCAGCAGTGGACCATAACCTAGGGAGGCAGATGACAGGATGTGGCCTCCAATCCTGAAAAAGAGGCTGTGCTATGCATTAGATAGGACGCCGGATTTGGAATCTAAGACCTTGGATTCAATCCTGGTTCTATCCATTATTAGCTGTGCCACCTCAGACAAGATGCTTCACCTGCAGGGGTCTCTGCAACATTGGGGGTTTGGCTAGGGTTCCTTACAGCCCTAAATTCTATTAAATTTATTTATGACATAGTTAACCTAGAGGAAGGGGATTCATTTAGAAATTTTGGTGTGGAGCAGTGCCTAAGATTTAAAATTTATACTTTCAGAGAGATTATAAATCATCAGGGTATTCCAATGGAAAAAAACACTTAATTTAGAATTTTGAAGGTGGAAATGACAGCTGAGTTTTAGCCTTGGTCTGACACTTTCTAGTTATACAGCTGAGGGAGAATTACTTAAGCTTTCTAAGTCTAGGTTTCTTTATCTGTAAAATGCGAATAACACCACTTGCAACACTCACCTTGTATTACCTACCCCAAAGAAAGGAACTGATGCAAAGCTGATAGTTTTTTGAAGGAAAGAGTTCTGGCATCAAACAGTTATGGCTAAACATATGACTAGACAGCTCACTTAACCTTTCTGAGTTTATGGCTTCTGTTATTCCATTTGTAAATGGGAATAATAACACTTTATTATTAATATGGTACATTTAAATATCATATATTATTTGTATATAATATATAACATTTGTATATTATATGTTAGTTGTGTATATTTTATATATAATACTGTATTATTTACATATTATATATAAACTGTATTTATATGTCATATTTTGTATGTGATTCTTTATTATTTACTTAACCTGACAGAGTTGTACTGCTGTCAGATTAGTTTTCCTTATGCATATCCTCTCTGCTGGAGCCGGCTCAAATTGGCTCACAAAAGACAATGGTTAAATTTTCAGTGTGAGCATTTGCATCTGAGAAATCAGCAAATGTTACAAATTAGGGCTTGATTTAATGTTTTGTTGCTTGTCTAGACTTAAGAAGATGATGGGGAAAATGTTAATAATGCAGATTAAACTTAAAAGTATGTCAAGGGTACTTTTTTTTTCCTCAGAGAGCAGGGTGTTAAACGTTTAACAATAACAGCAAACTTTGTTAAACATTTACCAGGGTATCCCTGGGATAAAAGATCTGCTGCTTAGGATAGAAATGTATCAGCCTGTTATGACCCTTATCCTGAAAGGAGGCAGGAAACAGATCTTTCAGGGACTGAAAAGTGAGGAAGCAAACTGAGTTTGGACAAAGTTTCTATTGGGCACAAGAGAAACTATCCATATCTGTCGATTAGTAAACAAACATTTATTAGGCACCTCCTATGTATCAGCCACTGTGATAATTGATGGGGATACAAAAGAAGGCAACAGTGCCTGCCCTCAAGAAGCTTAAAATCTTGTATTGAGGGTTTTATTTTTCATTTAAAAAATTACGTAATGGGGAAGGGGAAAGGAAGGGCAGAGGCAGCTAGGTGGTACAGTGGAAAAAGATCTGGATTTGAGGTGATGGTGAACCTGAGTTCAAATCCTGGCTCAGACATTAGCTGTGTGACCCTGGGCAAGTCATTTAACCACTACCTGCCTCAGTTTCTTCAACTGTAAAATGAAGATAGTAAAAGCACCTACTTCATAGGGTTTTTATGTGAATAAAATGAAATATTTATAAAGTGATTTGCAAACCTTAAAGCATTATACAAATGCTAGCTAGTATTACTGTTAGTTATTATTAATAAAAAAATTAAAAAAGACAAGTTGTTGAAAAAAGAACTATGACAAGCAACATCATAAAACGTGTTTTGAGAAATTTTGCATTAAAAGAGCCCTTCCAAGACATTAATATTAATATTTTTATAAGCTATAAATATATGAGCTCCGTTATTTTTATTTTATGTTTAAGATTGGATTATATATTAATAAAATTATAACAATTTCTTTTTAAAAGAGAGACAGATGCTAGAAAGGAAGTAGGGGCTTAAGTCTCTCTGGCTGTCACTGCTGTTTTCTGTCATGGAAGCAGGGTACAGAGGGGTGGGAAGAAAGAGAATGAACACACCATTCAATTGGAGTCGGCCAAATGAGATTAAGATATGAAGACATGACAGAGACAGAGATAGAGCTGAAGAGACAGAGAAAAGAGGGATGAACATCTATGGTGTTGAGAGCCAATGGGCCCCACCATAGACACTGCCTCTGTCTACTGAGGCTGTATGGGACAGCTAAGGCCAGTGTGAGAGAGGTATCCAATGGGTTGTGATAACAGATGACAAAGTGCTTCTGCTTTTTGCCCCATTTCTTTCTGTCAGAAAGGGCAAAAAAGTCTTTCTGTTTTTGTTCACAATTCCTGATTTAATTAACCTTAATTATTTTAAACTCTAGCTTTGACTGTAGCTTAATCTAGATAAAATAGCTTCTATCATAAATAGTTTTTGTGTGTTTAATCACTTGTGAACCCAGAGTTATAAAAGGAGAAAAGTGAATCTTTGGTAAATTATGATGCTGACTAGACTTTAGAAGTAGTTTGAGTCCACGGTAGCTTGGCTTCCACTCCATGAAACAACATGTGCCCTGGATCCCCCTTCCCCATCTATCCCTTTTCGGCTTCCTTTTTGTGTGCTGTGTTCCCCCATTAGATTGTAATCTCTTTGAGGGAAGAGACTATCTTTTGCCTTTTTTTTTGTATCTGCAGTTCTTAGAGTAGTGTCTGGTGCATAGTAGGCACTTAATAAATGTTCATTGACTGGATGGCAGTATAGCACATGTGTAGCAGAGTAGTGGGTAAGAAGGTTGGAAAGGTAACAAGGGGCCAGGTTATAAAGAGCTTTAAATGCTAAGCTGAGAGGACTTTATATTTGATCCTGGAGATTTAAAAAAAAAAAGAGCCACCAGTGCTTCTTGAACGGGGAGACATAGTCAGACCAAAGCTTTAGAAAAATACCCTGGTTGCTGGAGTTCAGATTTGTGTGGGGAAAAACTTGAGGAATGGAGACCAGTTGGGAGGCTCTTGCTTTAGGCCAGGTGAGAGGAAATGAGGGTTTGAAGTAGGATGATGAGGAGAGACATATATGATAGATGATAAGAAGGCCAAAATGACCTGATTTGGCAATGGATTCGATTTGTGGGGTGGGTGAGAATGATGAGGCAAAGATGATATACTTACTCTCCTTTATGTATTCTGTGCTGTAGCACAAATGGACTATTCACCATCTCTGCATAGTTTGTTGACATTCCCTCCTCTTTTTCTTCTCTTCCATGGCTTCTAATCCCTGGAGTATATAATTAATTCTCTCTCCCCTTCCTTGACCAACTTTTCAATTTTTGCCTCTCTTCCAAAACCTAACTCAAGCGCCACCTCTTCCATGAGTCTGTAGTCAGTCGCAGTAATGACCTTTCCCTCCTGGGTCCACACACAATACTTTTCCTTTCTTTTGTGCATTTCTCATGTATTTTTCCATGTTATAATTATATGTGTGTGTGATTTTCCCTCCTACAAGGTCGGTAAGCTCTATGACAGCAAAGATTGAATATTGATCAAATCAAATGTTGAATCTATGAAATAACTTAAGTAAAAGCAATTTGTAAAATTTTTAGTGAGATATGTATATGTATATGTATATATATATGTTTCTCATTATTATTACTGTTAATTCTTTACTCGTAATTGGTACTTGCTAATGGCTATTGAATTGAATTAATTGAATGAGATAATGGTTCTGAAAGACCTTTCTTCCAAATAAGTGCTGTATAGATTCGAATGCAAGTTGAGATATGCTGGTACATATGTTAAGTGTTGAGAAAATCATTTCTAGTCATTCCTCTGCCTTCAGAGGCAGCTACCTGCCCTCTCCATCCTGATTTTTCAGAGAACATTCCCCAAAAGTTCCTCACACACATGACTTTGCAGGTGGATGAAGCTCAAACCAGGTAGGGCCAGGTAGAGGTACTATGGGGTTTGTTGGAAAGGATGGCCCAGGTTATTCTTTGGAAACCTCACAATTCCTATTCATTCCACTTGGGGAGCAACTGAAAACATGATTTCACTTGGCTGAGAAATGTGATCTACTAGGGTCATTCCCGCCTGGTCTTTAGTTTCATGGCTTATAGGTAAGGTTGGCCTGATTTCACAACTGAATGCAAATTATTGTTTCAAAAACGTACATAAGGGGTGTGTGTGTGTGTGTGTGTGTGTGTGTGTGTGTGTGTTCATATGATTTGGATTTATTTTGTTTCCTCATTTTTATATTGGGGGAGGTATATGAGGGAAATAACATTTTCCTCTAACAATAAGCATCATTGTTCTTCTTGTCTTTCTGATCCTTTGGCTATCTAGAAAGAAGATCACTTTGAGCATAGTAGGGCCATAGCAGATGATGTTTTCTGTCTGACTGCATTTTCTATGTCACCTTTTTGGACTTCCCAGGGTTGAAATCCCACAATTTGTTGTTTGGAAGAAGGCTGTGCTTTAAGCTTGCTGAGGTCTCAGGCATAAGATAAACCAAAAGATTTGGCTGATGAAGACACTGTATCACAAGGCACAGTGACAGCTGTGTCATTACCCACACTTCTGAACTCTAAACTATTTTTTTGGGGGGGAGATTCTATCAAAAATAGTTTTCCTGGCTGTCAAGCCCCTCTCTATAACCTAACACTGTTCTTCCTTTGCACCCTTATCTCTTGCTACTTTCCTTAACCTAAACTACATCCCAACCAAATTGGACAACTCTTTGTCCTTCCTTTTCTCATATCTCTCTTCCTTTTCTTTTTTTTTCTAATAGCCTGGAATGCCCTCCCTCCTCATTTTTTTGCTTGTTAAACTCCTACTTATCTTTTAAAGCCCAATTCAACTGTTATTTCCTGAATTGCTTTCTTGATCCTTCTCATTTGATAACAAACAAACAATCCCCTTGAAGTCAATATGTAGAATGAGACATATATTTTTGGACATGACTAAGATGGGAATTTGTTTTGCTTGATTATACTTATTTGTTTTTATTTTCTTTGTATGTGTGTGGGACAGGGGTTAGAGAAAAAAATAAATGCTTGATGATTGAAAAAATTTTAAATTATGAATGCATTAAAGCAGAGAAATAAGTTTTTGAAATCTTGAGATTTTACATTATACTTTTTTTGTTACTCTGTAATGTACTTATTTTGTTACATTGTACTTTTATCATAGTTATTTATGCTCGCCCCTTATCTTTCTGCTAGACTATAACCTCCCTGAGGGCAGGTTGCCATAGTTCATCTAAATTTTTCCCTCTTTTCAATATCTAGCATAGTTCTCTTCACCCAGCAGTTTGTTTTCTAAAAAAGTTTTTTTAATTGGTTACAACACATACAGCTGCAGAATTGCATTGTCATGGGTCAGCCTAAACACTAGCCTAGAGAGTTCTCTGTTTTTATCAACAGCCTACAGATAACATCAGAGAGGGAGAAAGGCTGGTGTCCTCATGGGTGCCATCAACGGAAGCTGATGCCTTCCTGCTCCCACAGATTAACTGCCCTGACTTCTTGATTGTAGAAACTGAGAGAGCCCTTACGAATTCCCAAGTCCTCCCAAGTTTCCAAAAGAGTCTAGGAGGGGGCCCATCTGGTGATTCAACCTTCTGTCTGGTTTAGATCTCCCATCTCCTGAAGATAAAAGGAGCTGAGCTTCAATATGCTGCTGTCCCACAAGATCGAAGCAGAAGGCTTACTTTTTTCTTTACTCTTTAGCTCTACAGCAGGGCCTCCTGCAGACTCAAATAGTTCCCTAAACACTCAGCCTCATTAGGAGAGAGGTAGATTTAAAAGAAAAGCAAAGAATAATAAAAAGGTGGGGGTATGGAGGGCATGCTGCCTTGGTGGAGTACAGGAAGGAAGGAGGAAGGAGAAGGGAAATTATCATGGACTCTTTCCAAATTCTAAAAGCATGTTCCCAAGGTGATATGGTCACTAAAACCATATACCTAATGTGAAAGCAAATTTAGAAAGCCTTCCTAGGGAAATTAAAATATCCCAGCAATAAGAAGTCTATCTTTATAATAATGCTAATAATAACTAGAATGTACACAACATCCTTCTTCCAAGAAGCTGAGAGTGCCTTGCATCCTATTTACTGGCTCCCAGGGTCTCACAAGAGCCAGTGCTTGGATTATTCAGGCGTCAAATATCTGGTTTCTGTGTGTAGTTGACGATCAAGAATCTGCAGGTTTGAGCGGGAAATGGCTGATGTTTATCTCTTAGAAAATGTAGAATATAAGAATTACCAAGAGATTGTAGATAGACAATTGTTTCCATTTTTAAAAGGGGGAAAAGCTAGATTCCAGAATCAACAGATTGGTGCATTTCATATCAATCACTGACATCAACAGATCAGTGAATTTCTTATCAATCACTGACATCAACAGATCGGTGACTTTCATATCAATCACTGACATCAACAGATCGGTGAATTTCATATCAATCCCTGACATCAATAGATTGGTGAGTTTTATACCAATCCCTGACATCAACAGATCGGTGAATTTCATATCAATCCCTGACACAATCCAAGGATGGAATAGTAAATAGTCTGTGAATACAGTATGTAGAAAATAGTGATCGCTAGAAGCCAGTCCTAGTTTATTATGGAAAAGTCATAATAATAATAACTCATTTATATAGCGCTTTAAGATCTGCAAATCCCTTGTCATATATTATATCATTTCATCCTTACAATAAGGCTATGAGGTAGGTACTGGTATTTTTCCCAATTTTCAGATAAGGAGACTGAGGATGAAAAAGATTAAGCAACTTACCCAGGTTTCACACAGCTAGTGTCTAAGGCAGGATTCAGACTTAGCTCTTCCTAACACAAAGCCTAATCACTATATCACCTTGCCACCTAAGTCATGCCAAGCAAACCTCATATTCTTATTTGGAAGTGACTAGAATGGTGGCCTGGGACATTAGCTGTAGGATCTACCTAAGAAGGAGCGGGGTATCTCAGGCAGCATGTGCTTGCAAAAGCAGTGGGCAACTCTTATGTCACAGGCAGATTTCCTTTTGTGATACTGGTTTCCTTGATTGCATCTGCAGTCTTAGAGAGATAAGACTTGTAGCAAGACCTGATAGCTACTGTCCACAGGGACACAGATGCAACCCACTGTCATCTACACCCCAGAGGCACAGAAAACACCCACAATAATAAGGAGGAAAAGACCAACGTCCTAAAACACTGACCATTCAAGGTCCAGCTCAGGTGCCTCTTCCCACAGGAGATTTTTCCCAAACCACCCAGACATTATTACTCTGGCCCTGGCTCTACAAAATTACACACACACACACACACACACACACGCATACACATATGTGTGTACATTTATATGTATTTATATTTATGTGTATATATGTATGCCCATATTGCAGTGGCCCAGTACAATGAGGTCAGGAACCATTTACTCTTCATCTTTGTATACTTAGGACCAAGCAAAGTGCCTTGTACGTACTAGACAATAAATGCCTGAGCCTTCAAAATTTCCTGAGGGAGCCGTCATGTAACTGCTGCTGTTGTCTCCCTCTCCACCATACACACACCCTTAGCCCCATCTCTCTTTCACTCAACTTTGCTAGGGTGGAATGAATGCCAGCCCTCAGCTCTGGCTACATTATATATCCCATAAGCAGTCTCCACATGAAACTGCATTTTTCAGGTTCAGCTAGCTATGAATTTACCTAACTGCTATATTACTTTGTGGGGGAGTTGCCTATAGGTATAAACATGACTTGATAGTGGTATGCAGCTCACACATTGAACCAAGTGGATACCCCATATTCTTGGTTGCATGGCTGAAAACAATTGGTAGATTAGGGAAAATCCATAGACAAGGTATACCTGGAGTTCAGGAAGGTATTTGATAAAGGCTCTTGTGATATCCTCATGGATAAGATGAAGTAATGTGAATTGTACATTCATTCAGAAGCAATTATTAACAGCTTACTAAGTGAGCAGTACTAATATTAGAAGAGATTCACACTTTCGATCTTGATTCATTGTGATCTAATGCAAAATTATCCCTTTTGGTGTTTGATAAATGCTATTTCATCATCCATCCATTCATTAGAGAGGTCAGTCAGTCAACAAGCTTTCATTATTTGTCTGCTATATGCCAGGTACTGTGCTAAGTTCTGGGGATACAAAGAAATATAAGAGAAAGTCCCTGTGTTGTTAATGTATTTTTGCTTACTGGGAAGATCTTTCCCATCCATTAATAGGCCCGTGTGACCTGCTTAAGTCACATGGAAGCCTAAGTTGCATGCGTGAGTCACATGAGCCTGGGTCACGAGGATTATGCCCTCTGACTCTGAAGAAGTGTATATATACTCTGAGGTTGGCATTTTGCTTTGGGGCTCAGTCATTGGAAGGGTGTTCATGTGATGGAGCCAGATGGCACTGTGGGTAGGCGTTAAGGAGCCCCCCAGCTTTGAAAAACCCAGATGTTGGTGCTTCTCTCTCTGGTAACTCTGTATGTATTGTTTTTGGTCAGATAGTTGGAAGCCCTGTCTGTTGGTCTTTGCTATTTGTATTTGCTCTGTTTGTATAATTTCTGCTTGTAATTCCTGTTTGTATTTTCTCTTAAGTTTAAGGTGCTGACTTTTCCCCTGAACTAAGTGAATGGCAAACTGTGGTGTATACCACTGCAAGTAGGGCATGTGATCCTCTGGGATGGTATGAAGCAATGGCCAAAATTTTTGGATATTTTTCAATATAGTTGTTGCATAAATATACTCACTTTTTTCAGTGAAAACAAAATTTAAATCAAAATCCACAAAAGAGAGATTAGCATGAAGAATTGGCTCCAACTAATCTTGAATGCAATATAGCAATTGTCTAAATACAGTTCATGCAAACAAGGTCAAACAAGAGTTGGTACATGTTAGAACCCTGAAATGGGCATGATCTGATACTCTCATTGCCAGTTGGTGACACAGATGAATTGTCATCACATTGCTTACTGTATTTGAACCTGAGGTGTGTAAACTCAGAGCTAAATAACCTTTGTGTGCAAGTTAAAAGTTTCATAATAGCTGTTATATTTCTTAGCATCCTTCATTTTTGTAAGAATAATATAATAAGCTAATTTTAAAAAATATTTCTTGCAACTTAAAAATGGAAATAACTTGAGAACATTTAAAATCATCTGAAAATTTTAACAATTATACTGAAATTTAATTGTATTAAACTTTTTTATTGTCTCTAAAAATGTGTGGGGAGTGATTTTTTTCTTGTAAAAAATAGGAAGGTATCATTATATAAAGTCTGAAAACCACTATAAGGAAGGAAGGAAGCAAGCATTTATTAAGCTCTTGCTATATGCCAGGAATTGTGCTAAACACTTGACAAATATTATCTCTCACAACAACCCTGGGAAGTGGGTGATGTTATTATCCATATTTTATAGTTGAGGAAATGGAAGCAAACAGAGGTTAAGTGACTTGCCTAGCATCACACAGCTAGCAAGTGCCTGAGGTAGAATTTGAATTCAGGCCTTCCTGATTCTACACTCTGTGCCACCTAGTTGCCTGTATAATAAAGACTAAGACTTTTTTTCCCCCAAGTCTCTGTTATCTTCCTCTTTCCTTTATTTGTAAGTCAGTCAATCCTGCACTGCCCTTAACAATGGTGTTGCTACCAGCACAGATCTCCTCTCAGTTTAAACCAGCCACTTTTTTCCTTTTTTTAAAAATTCAATTTTATTTTATTTTTAGTTCCAACTTTTCTCCCTTCCCCACCCACTGAGAAAGAAAGAAAAAAAAAACCAAAACCTTTCACAAAAGTGTATAGGTGAGGAAAACAAATTCCTGCATTAGCCATGTCCAAAAAGAAAAAATATGCTGCAATCCTCACTCTATTATTTCTCTACCTTGTAGGTAGTATGTTTCATCATTAGTCTTCTGGAACTGAGATTAGTCATGGTGCTCATGAGATTTCCTAAATCTTTCAAAATTGTTTTTCTTTACAATATTGTTGTCTTTGTATAAATTATTCTTCCAGTTCTGCTTACTTTACTCTGCATCAGTTCATATAAGTCTTCCCAGGTTTTTCTCAAAATTTCCATCATTTCTTATAGTACAATAGTATTCCATCACATCCATATACTTGTTTAGCCATTCCCTAATTGATTGGGAGTATTCATTTTCCAGCTGATTCATTCCCTCAGTTGACAATTCTTTGCCACCACAAAAAGAATAAACCAGCTACTTTTCCCACTTTTTTTCCTCTTTAGTGACTTTTGTTTTACCTCTTCTATAATCACATACAGAACCATGATGTTACAGTCCAAGAATAGGGACCCTACTGCCTTTGATGGTGAAAACAGTTTGTAATAAAAATTTTTGAATGATATTTTCCATCTTCCTTCTCTTTTTTTGTTCTTTTCTCATTTTCATCTTTAAATTCACCACTGAGATGATTTTTTCTTAATTGCCTATCTCGGTAAGCTTTCTTTAAATTGAATTGGGTTTTACTCTGCACTGCTTCTCTCTGTCTTATGAGAAGATATTGCTCATAATCTACCATCAATCTTCATAAGATTTTGCAAAAGAGTTTATCTCTTAAACCATTATTGACCTTAGCTGCTATTTCCTGTATTTAAAGTGTTTGGTGACTGAAATGGTTTTAAAGAATATTTTGCCTTTATCTTGACAATTCACTTATATTGGTTAAACTTCTGAATGATAATGTAGTCAGTGTCTATGTCCCTTCTTTTGTCCATACCCAATTTTTCATTATCAATAATTTGTTTAAATAGGTAAGGGTGCAATTTTTTAATTTCATATCCTACCTTTTTTAAATTATATTTTCTTCTAGCCTTATGCTCTTTTTGTTCTCCATCCCAAAAGTTGAGTCTATACATAGGAAGTTGATATAGGGATAACTCCCCCATCAGTAATTAGTTGTTTCCTGACTGTTAAAATCAATTTCAATTTGTGTCAAGTTATTTTGGTGCTTGCCATGTCTGTCAGCTCTTTATTCTTTAAGAAAGTATTATTGATATATAAGCATGAGGCTTCTGTGTAGTCTACAAGTCATTGACCTCTCTCATTCCTTATTCCTGATATCTATATTTTAATATATTCTTCACCTATTCTCTCCTTCATATGGAAGTTACTGAGTATTAGAGTATATGCTGATTTAATTTGGAGGGTCATATAGAGTTTTCCATAGCAATGGAGTCATAGAATGTCAGAGCTAGAAGGGACCTTGGAGATAATTGAGTCTAGCGCCCAAAATTTATGGATGAGAAAATTAAAGTTCAAAAAAGGTTAAGAGACTTGCCCAACGTCATACAACTGGAAATGAACAGAGCTTGAATTCATATCCAAGTCTTCTGATACTAAGTCTAGAATTCTTTCTACTACAACGTTTGTCCTATGGGTACATTTTGTGCTCGCGCGCGCTTGTGTGTGTGTGTGTGTGTGTGTGTGTGTGTGAATTATGAGTATGGTTCTGGTTTCCATTTATAGTTAGAGAGAGTATAATTTAAAATAATGACACTATATTTTTTGTCTTAGGTTAACAAAGTACACCTCAGAGAAGCCACCCTTAGAGTTTGTCTATCCCTACAAACACCTATGCTCTCTCTGATTCTTGAATGGGGGTCAATATAAGCAATCATGGCCAACCCAAGCACAGTGAGCATCTCTAGAGTAGCCGAAGGTTACCATGTAGCCTTTCTGGGGCCATTTCACTACATTTTGGAATTTCCAGTGGGATGGGAGGTGCTAAGGAGGGGAGAGGTCCGAGAAAGGCAGTGAAACTAAAAGCATCATTGATGATAATTATCAGTTCTGGCAAAAAAGTAAGTGGGCAAAATAGTTGAAGGAGGTAGTAAAAATGAGATTTGAGAACTATTTGGGGAGCTAAATTTTTTGTGCTCTTATTCCCACCATGTCTTCTTGTCTTTATGTATCCTCTATTTTAGGGGTTCTGTGAAGTTTGGATTCAGACAAAAGGCCGCACTTGAGAACTTAGAGGGCTGCATGTGGACTTGAGGTCCTGCATTTCTGTCTAGCCAATGGAGTAGGGAATAGTTAGGTAAGAAGGGCTAATTCTTTAGCACCGTACTCTGGTCTTTGTTCAGTTATTTTCTCTTTGGAATAAGGAAGAATCAATGGTTTATAGGGTAGCATTCTAGGGTGATTGCTATAGGATAGGTCAGACAAATTCCCAGGATGCTAGGCAATATGCAGTTTATAGGAAATAAACGTTCACTGGGTGGGAATTTCTAGGGCTTTCTTTGAACTAATATCCAGCCCACAGTATAGCAAGCAGATTGGAGAATTATCTGCTTTACCTGTGCAAAGACCTTGTCCCTGAGTCAGATATGTGGTGAATAGATTGAGCAAGTCATCCTAAAGATGATACTGTAAGTTACCTCTGGGTATACATGAATTTTATGGTATAGGCTATGGGAGCCAAAGCAAGCTGTCTGGATTAGAAGTGGTCAGGGCTCTCAGGCACTCAGATCCCAGCCGAGTAATACTTCTATTAATGAAAAGGATGCACTCCAGCAACAAACTTTGTTGTCAGAAACTTTGTTACCAGAAATAACCACTACATGGGAAGCTTACAGATGCCTTCTAGGGCAACAGAAAAGGTGCATTATGGTACAGAAATAGAAATATCAACTAAAATAACAACAAATGTTCTGGAAAACATAAACTAAGTATCTTAGAGTGAATTTTAACTTTAAAAACCTGATGCCAAATATTATGTGAGTTAGATAAAACACTATATGCATGACTTTTATGCAGACCTAATTTTCTGCATTGGCATATTAGTAATTAGTGTGAAGGAAGAAGAACTCAACTGGTCCACTCACTAGAGATCACAATCAGAATCAATCTACCCATACTTAGTAGGAAAGGAGAATGTGTTTGAGGCAGATGTCTTTCGCTTTCAGTCCTAGTGAACCCTAGTCAGATCTGCCAATCAATTCAACTCAACTAGTGCTTCTTAAGTGACTATCATGTGCAAAGTGCTGAGAATATATAAAAGTAATAAGCAAACAAAACAAAACAATTCCTGCCCTCAAGGAATTTACATTCAACTGGAGGAAATATTCTTATAAAAATAGAAAAAAAAGTAAATTGGGAAGGGAGAGAGCATCCTCAATAACAACAAAAGAAGGGGAGATACAATAGTATGACTGACAGTGCAGAGATGGAATCAAGACTTGGCAATTGATTGGCTATTTGAGGGCAAGAGATAGAAATGTTTGAGGATGACAAGGTTACCAACCCTAGTAATGGTAAGGATTATTTTGCCCTCAACAGAAATAGGGAAATGTGGAGGAGAAGTAGGTTTGGTGGAACAGATGATTGGTTCTATTTTGGAAATGTTGAAACTGAAAAGCTAATGGAAGTTGAAGAGGCAGGTCTTGATCTCAAAAAGATATTAGGGCAAGAATTACAGTGCAATGAGAGAGAATGGGTGAGGAAGTGGCTGGTAGACCAGGCTCCGAGAAGCTTGCAGAACCTTGGCTATGGGGGATCAAGACTTTTCCCTCCTGTCCTACTTTTGGCTCCACATCTGGTCTAATGGACCACTCAGAGCCTAGGGGTTGAGATATGAAATTTCTTTAATAAAAATATATTCTTTGACCTCAATGTAAAAGCCATTCTCAGGATGGTAAAAACAGTTTTTAAGGAGCTACCTTCGAGAGGGCTATAGCCATCTATATCCTCTTTGCCCAAAGGGCCCCATAGCTGGGTACCAGGCCAAAGTTTTGCCCTGAGGCAGAGTTCACTCAAACTGCCACAGTTTTGCTCCAGATCATCCTGGTTCACAACAGCTCTGGTTGGGGGTGTGGGAGTGTGGAGGTTAATTCAAGGCCAGTTACATTAGCATCATATCCCAAATACCTTCCATTGGTGTTGCACATGGCCCTGGCCTGCCTGAATCTTTTATGGTCCATGAAAAATACCTCTACTGCTGGTAAGTTAAGTCACAGAATGACCTCTATGATGGGATCTGGGCAATGTGGAGGTGTCCTGTAGATCTGGCCTCTGAACTACACCTATTATTCTTTATGACAGAGCTCAGTCGCCTGTCACCGGAGATCATCCTGTGGTTGGTATTTTTGTACCAGGGTTTAGAGGCACAAAGGACATCACATGGACCTTGCTGTGGCAATGAGTTAGGAAGCAATGAATGGATTTTTCTCCAGCCTGACTCTTCTCCCTAGCTCCCTGTCCTAAAAATAATAATGATAATAGCTGACATTTACATGGCACTTTAATATTTAGAAGGCCCTTTATCCAGTTCATATCTTGTGATCTTCACAACAACCCTATCAGGTTAGCTGCTGTAATTATACCCATTTTACAGATGTGATCTGAATAGAATTGCTCAAGGTTATTTACAACTTGATTCTTAAAGAAAATCAGAAAAGGGCAAGTTGTCTATCAGTGAGCTGACCTATTGTCCATACAACTTCAAGTGATTTATAAAAGGATTTTTTGTCATTGTTTTTTTAAATCCTATCAACTTTGTGCTTCCTCTCTAGAAGATGTATTTATTGCTGTGTCTACATTAGTCAGATGCTTTGAGGGCCTGGGGAATTTAGGTGAGATGAATTTTCTGGCTAAAGAGAAAATTTTTTTAAAGCCATCATTATTGAAAATCCAGAGGCATGAATTCATTTTATTACTTGGATAGGTGCTATGTAGTTTACAAACAGGTCATGCTCCAGAAGTTCGCTTGTAAATCAATTTATTTCTAATATGTAATGTATTTTCCCATAGAAACCACATAAAATGGGGCTTAGGATTCCAGACCAGACCACAAAAAACTTTTTACCTGTAAGGTTTGATATGAGGAAAACTTCTTGAGGATTGGAGATATCCAAAGCTGGAATACTGAGAAGAATAAAAAGCCTGAGAGACAGAGTTTCTGGGTAATTAGTAATCAACTCATTAATTAAGCTAGCTGATACTCAATAAATTGATGTTCAGTGGTTTCTCTCAGCAACCAAAGACAAAACCATGGAGATCTCTAAATGCCTAAATACCTTTGGAAAAGGAGGTGCCCTTGGCAGGTGAAAATCAACCCTAATTGGTGAACAATTAATGAGGCGGTAGACATGTTAATGAGGAGGTAGGTTAACGGTCTTCTGCTCCTCCTGCTGAGAATGTGACTTGATCATGAGACTTAGCTGCCTCCAGCAATCTGGACAAAGGAATCCATCTCTACCCAGACCACTGTGGTTGATTTCCTCCTTCATGAGCTGAGTTCCCCTAGACTGCAATGGAGGGATGCAAGGGCATGGACTCAGTGCTTTAGGGCTGGAATATATCTAGATTAGATTCTGTAGATCACTCTAAATAGAAGTAAGGTCTTCTAGTTAGGTGGGGTCCCGCCCAAGATTGCAGAGCATGTATCCAGAGGATTTGGCCAATCTCATCTACCAGGCTTGTCCTTCAGAGACTGGCTGAATGACCTACAGGGACTGGTTCCTGAATGAGGAAATAGACAGGAAAAACTTCAATCCTAATTTAATAATTAGTTATTAATATAATGGAAAAACAATCATTTCTCTCAATAGGTTGCCATGGGAAGTAGCAACTTACCCCTCACTGAGGTCTTCTAGCTTTCCAGAAAATGTTAGATGAACATTTTTTTCACATTTTTTGCAGAAAGGATTCTTGTTCAGGTATGGGCTGGGCTAGATGACTTTTCAGGACCCTTCCACATCTAAGATTCTATTATTTAATGGGGAGCAAATGAAGATTTTTGAATAAAGGAGTGAGATGATCAGATTAATTCGCAAATTTTTTTTTTTCTGGCAAAGGTAAGAAGGATGAAATGGGCAAGGGAGTGAATGGGAAAAGACTCTAAGCAGAATATTGCAATTGGCCAGGCAAATAGTAACTAGGGCCTGAACTAAGGTGGCAGCTATGGGAATAGAGATGAGGAGTAGAAATAGGAGACACTGTAAATGTCAAATCAATAGAATTTGGCAACCTATCAGATATGTGAGGTGAAGTAGAGGGGTGTCAAAGATAATCTCAAGGTAACAAAAACGAAAGATCAGGTGAACAGTGCCATTGCACAATCAGAAGTAATTAAATCAAAAGAAGGTGCTCTTTTAGGGAGAAAGATAAAGTCGGTTGGGGACTTGTTGATTTTGAGGCTCCGAAGTAGAAATGTCTGGTAGGCATTTGGAAATATGGGTCTGGAGGCTCAGAAAAGACACCAGAATTATAGATAAAGTTTTGGGAATCATCTACATAGAGGCTATAGTTGAAATCACTGAGTTAAATATGATAACCAAGGGAAAACATTTAGACATAGAAGAGAGGAAGACCAAGGATAATACCTTGGTGGACACCATCTTTAAGTTATGTGTGCCCATGTAAGGTAAATAGGTCCACACATGGGTTATGTAAACCAGGGGTTGGCAAATGGCCCGAAGGCCAAATTCCACCCACCATCTGTTTTTGTATAGCCTTCAATCTGCACAAATGTTTTTTTTTTACATTTTTAAATAAAATTTTATCATATTTAAAAATATAAAAACCATTCTTGGCTTGTGGGCTGTACAAAAACAGGTGGCAGGCCAGATCTGGCCGGTGGGCTATAGTTTTCCAACCTCTGGTTTAAACATATAGATGCATGGCTTTTAGGGATGTGTGGATGGAGATGATCCGAGGTCTGCACTGCCTCTGAGGAGAAGAGGAGAGCCAACACAAGGGCTATGGCAGAGGATCAGGCAAGCCTGGGAGCATCTTGAGGCTGGTCACTCAATACGACAGTCTCTGAGCAGAGTACTGCCCCCATCCCAAGATATTGCTTGTGTGAGCATACAACAGTTTGGAGCAAAGCCACCTTCCTGGCCACTATTCCTTAAAAGGTGGTGGTAGGGGAATGTTACCCCAGACCTGCAGGCTTGGCCCCATCCTGTCAAATGCTTGTGATACGAAAAAGCTTTCACAAATAGTGAATATCAAGTAACTTACCCAAGCAAGAAATCAGAGGAATTCTAAAGATTAGAAAATACCAGAAAATACACAAGGGTAAATGAGCTCTTTTGAGAGCAAGATGAGATCTCTCCTTATCCAAGAGAGAGGTACTGATCTCACTCCCTAAAGTCTCGAAAATTAGGGACATGTTGAGGAGCTGGGTTATGCTATATGTTTACTACTTCCAAAGTCTCTCTCTTTTCATGTGTGTCTCCTTGAAGACAGTCTGGAATAAAGTATGAATCAAGAAAGAATAAACAATGTCCATCCTCTCCAAAGCTCTCATGCCATTTCTGCCCCTCAGGCAATAACAAAGGACTGGCCTTCACCTCAGTATCTCAACATTCCCTCCACCGGTTATGAGCGTCTGGATAGAAACCCAGGTTACACCATCTTAAGGAACTTGGAATAAGATGAGATTAAATGGCTAAAGAGTGTCAAATGGTACAGAGAAGATAAAGATTGAGAGAAGGCAGTAGCATTTGGCTATCAGATGATCACTGGTGACCTTTGGGAGAGTGGTCAAGGGAAAAGTTAGATTGTAAGGCATGGAGAAGAAATGGAAGCATTAGGTGTAGACAACTTTTTCAGGAGTTTAGAAGTGAAGGAGAAGAGAGAGAGATGAAACAGGAGTTAGATAAGAGTGGAAGAATCTGAGGAATGATTTTTTTAGGTTTGGGGAGACCTGAGCATATGTGTAGCCAGATGGAAAGGAATTGGTGGAGACGGAGATGAAACATACATGAAGGAGAGGGGGTGATTGATGGATGGAGCTCCAGATTGGAGTAGGTGAGGAAGGATGGCATCAAGGGCACAGGTAGAAGGATTAGCCCTAGGTGAGGAGTAAGCCATAAAAGAGCTGCTTGGAATTCAAAGATAAATGCTCCTTCTGGGGACCCTATCATTCATCACAGTAGGCAATAATTTGATGCGCTGATGTCTCAGCATGGAAAAAGACTTCCTGTGGCATAGTGCCAGAAGAGTGAACTTTCTTATTTCAGCCCAAGGAGAAAAGGGGAATCAAAGCCTTTTAACTCACCGCCTCTGTCCCAGGATGTTCCTCCATCCCCTTTTCCTTTTTATTATTTTATTTTTTAGGTCTGCCAAGCACGTTGTTTTTAAAATGGTTTGTTGATGCCATTTGTATTTACCTTATTCTCATTTGTATTGCTTTGATTTTTTAAAAAAATCACTTTTGCTTCTGAATATTTCTCTCCCTACTCCCCTACCCAGTGATCCATTCTTTAACAAAGATTAACAAAGGAAGAGAGAGGAAAAAAGCAGTTTAGCAAAACCAAGCAACATATCAAGCATGTCTGACAGAATACATAACATTCTATGCCAGTATTCCTCTAACTCTGCAAAAAAGCAGGGTGACATTTTAGTCATTTTAGTCCAATTCCAAATTGTTTTCCAGAATATTTGAATCAATTCACAGTTTCCCCAAAGGTATATCAGCAGGTGGGGTGGGGGAGTACCTTTTCTCAAACTCTCCAGAGTCGAACTTGGTCATTATTAATGTACATCTTTGCTTAAAAAAATGTTCTTTACATTTATATTGTAGTGGTCATGCTGGAGACAGTTTAAACCTATTTTCCTGAGCTGATTGTTAAATGTTCAGAGTGAGCATGTACATCTTGGAAATGGGCAAAGTCAGGGCTTGATTTATGGCTGTCTAGACCAGTGGTGCCAAACTCAAATAGAAAAAGATCCCTGCCACCACAATTGAATTAGAAAACCACAAACTGACATTATCTACATTGTGTTGTATTTTCCACTTATTTTGTTAAGTATTTCTCAATTACATTTTTAATCTCAGAAGTGTGGGTGCTTGTGGCCATACAGGCTCCAGGTTTGACACCTCTGGTCTAGACCTAAGAAAGTGATAGAAAAAAATGCAGATTAAATTTAAAGGATGTTGTGGATACATCCCACCCCTCCCTGCCCCCGCCACCCAAAAGCTTGTAGTTAAACATTCACCAGCACACTCCCAAGTATAATATATTGTTTTGCAGTATATGGTTCTGCTGACTTCACTCACACGTAATGGCTTGCCCACAGTGCATCAGTACATGTAAGTTTTTGCATACTTTGCTCAGTGTTTTGCAGTCATCTTTTCTTTGAGCCTTCATGTTTGATCATTCTTCGATTGGTGGGATACTTTCTATTTTTACGTCATAGTCATTTCAAGATACAGCTGCCCTCCTGTCTCCAGCACCGAAGTATAACTTGTGTCAAAAAAAATCCCAATTAAGTTAATATAGTGAATATGTCTGACAGTATTTGCAACATTCTGCTCCCATTGTGGGGCAGCTGGGCGGCACAGTGGAGAGACTGCTGGACTTAGAAAGACTTGAGTTCAAATTTTGGTTCAGACTCTTACTAGCTGTGTGACCCTGGGCAAGTCACTTACTTTCTGTTTACCTCAGTTTCCTCATCTGTAACGTGGGGGTAATAATAGCACTTACGTCTAGGGTTATTGTGAGGATCAAGTGAGATATTTGTAAAGTACTTGGCAAAACCTTACAAAATGTTATCCAAATGCTCACTGGTTATCTCTATCTATATCTATCTATGTCCGTACACATATACATATATACACACATACACACATATACTGTAGTATGGGTAATGTACTGCTACATATATACACTATATATATGTACTATATACTATATATACACACATATATATAGCACTTCATAGTTACAAATGCTTTTGCTTATATTATCTCATTTGTTCTTTACTTAACTTTATATTGACTCACTTTTTTGCTTATATATGAATATTTTGCTTACATATGAATATGAGTAATATTTTCTCTGTTTTGCAGATAATGTGTCGAATAACAAGAGTCAGATTTTGAGAGATATCGATGGGTTAAAACTAACAAAAAAAGTTAATATGAATAAGTACAAACATCCATACCTTGGTTCAAATCAACTGTAGAAGCAGAGGGTGGGGGACACATGGCTAGGTATGTGGAGTTTTTTTTTTATGGGGAAAATGTACCTGAGGCTTTTGGTGAACTGAAAACCAAACAGGAGTCAACATGGGATGTGGCTGCCAAAAAAAAAATCCTAATGTAATCTGAGGTTTCATTAGAGAAGTATAATGTTCAGAACGAGCAAGGTAATAGTCCCACTGTACAATATTAATCAATAGTCTAAGTATTTATGAAGTGCCTTTTATGTGTCGAGGACTGTTCTGGGTGGGGGGAATCAAAGACAAAAATGAAATAGTCCCAGCCTTCAAGGAACGTACCTTCTATTGGAGGTAGACAACATATCCATAGACATTTGCAAAATAAATACATAAGTACAAGATAATTGGAGGGGGTGCTGTAGAGAGCACTGGCAGCTGAAGAGACCCAGAAAGACTTTAGGGAGAAGGTGAACTTTGAAGGAAACCAGATATTCTCAGAGGCGGTGCCGAAGAGGTAGAACATTCCAGGCATAGAGGACAGCTGGCGCAAAAGCACGGAAAGAGGAGATGGAATATTTTGTATGAGGAATGGCAAGATGGCTGCCCTGATTAGACCACATCTAGAATATTGGAGGATTGAGAACCATAGAATCAGAATTATAGAAGGAGAGACAATGTAGTGCAGTGGAAAGAAGGCAAGATTTGGAGTCAGAAGACACCTGCACTTAGAACAGTAGCTGGCACATAGTATAAATGTTGATTGATAGAAGACTTGGTTTGTCTTTGGCTTCATTGGGTTGTATATCAAGTAATGAGATCTCTGGGCCAAGAGAAATAGACATTTGAGTCATTTTTAGTCCAATTCCAAATTGTTTTCAGGATGTTTGGATCAAGTCACAGTTTCCCTAAAGGTATATCAGCATTCCTGGCTTTCTTCAGCCCCTCCCCCCATTTTGGGGTAATCTTTTCCAATTTGTCTGGTGTGAGGTGAAACCTCTGAGTTCTTTAATTTGTATTTCTCTTAGCATTAGTGTTTTGGAAAGATCTTTTATATGGTTGTGAATAGTTTGAAATTCTTCTTTTTGAGAACTGTTTGTTCATATCCTTTGACCACTTCTCTCTCCATTGGAGATGGAGCTCATGTCTCCATCTCCCCCACCCTCTTTTCAGCTCCCTTTTGTGTGTTGTCTACCCTCTTTAGAATGTCTTTCTTTTTGCTCCTTTTTGTATTTCCAGTCCTTAGTACAGTGCCTGGTAAATAGTAAATGGTCTCTCTCTCTCTCTCTTTCTTTCTCTCTCTCTCATCTATCTATCTATCTATCTATCTATCTATCTATCTCTAGGGTGTAATTATTTAATCTCTCAGGGCTCTGGGCAATTCCCTTTGTATATTGCAGAAGTGTCAACCTACATTAGTGGAGGGGGTTTCCTTCCCTGGGATTTCCTTATGCCAACGATATCACAAATCTTGTCCCTATCCCTTCTGTACCTAGTTTGTGAGACCATAAAATCATCTGCCCTACCATACTTAGGGGAAGAACAAGACTGTGAGACTTTATGTGTCCATGATTCAGTTCTTCCCTTGTAATAAAAATTACTTGGTTAAGCCAGGAAAATGCAGAGCATAGAGTTATTTCTTTGACGAGTGGGTGGAAGTTATTTACTTCCACATTTCACTGTTTCTGTGATTTCGGAGGTATGGGTTCTCTCTTTAGCCAAGCAGATCACAACTGGTCTGTGTCCTCTTCTCCCGGTCATTTTATGTTTCTGTCCCTTCATAAATCCTCCCTAGGGGAGGCTCCACCATGATGGATTGGGGAGGGAGATCCTTAATTTCCCTCAACAGCAAGGGGTTCCAGTAGACCATACATAGGTTAGCTGTTGATCTGGAAATACAATCAGACCATATATGTCTCTGGTGCCATCTTTTACACCAGGGTGTTGCAAGTGTTGCAACCTACTGTCATTCACAATGTTGTTATTTAGTTGTCTCTTAGTCTTGTCTAACTTAATGGCCCCATTTGGGTTTGTTTGTTTGGGGTTTTTTTTGCAAACATACTGGAGTGGTTTGACATTTCCTTCTCCAGCTCATTTTACAGATGAGGAAACTGAGACAAACAGTGAAATGACTTGCCCAGGGTCACACGCTAGTAAGTGTCTGAGGCCAGGTTCGAGCTCAGGAAGATGAGTCTTCCTGACTCCAGGCCCAGCACTCCACCTACTGTACCACCTAGCTGCCTACGTTGACCATACATCTCTCCATTGCCTTTTGGTCCATATTCAACTTCAATCCCTTAGAGATGGTAATATTCCAGGACTCATAGAGAATCTGCAGATGAGTATTATTGTTCAAAAGATAGGCCCTTGTTTCAGGGAGAAGATTCCAGCAAAGTCATTAGGAGACAGAGTCTGTCTTAATACCAGGAAGGATCTTCCCATAGAGTTGTGAAAAAATAAAGTTTTTTTTTTTTTTTTTGCTTTTTGAGGCAATGAGTTCCCCATCACTAGGAGCGTTCCAGCAGGTTACATAAGCACCTTCCGTGAATGAGGTGAAGGAGATTCCTGCACATGATAGGGAGTTGGAATAGAAGGCCTCTAAGGTCCCTTGCAACTCTGAGATGCTGTGATTCTATGAGTAAGATAATCAGTGAACCACTCCAGATGGCAAGAGATTCTAAAACCATATGTTAGGAGATTAAGTCATCGGAGAAAACAATCTTCCCTGTGTTTTGGTCCCCAGCTTCTCCCCCACCTCTTTTCACACTGCACTTGGATTTTCAACTCTCACTTTGATTTCCAGTTCTCAGATGCCTGACATGATTGGCCCTAATAGCCATCTGCCAGCTCCACTAGGGAAGGACAATGTGTAATCTCAGTTTTCTATTTCTACACAGGCATTGTGACCCAGTGGAGGGAGCACTGTTGACCTTAGAGCCAGGAAGACCTGGATAGGAATCACGCCTTAAACACTGACTGGCTGTGGGACTGTGGCCAAATCACTTGCCTTCTTTAATACCTCAGTTTTCTTCTCTGTAAAGTGGGGGATAATAACAGCACCTACTTCACAGGGTACTTATGAGAATGAAATAAGATAGTACACATCAAGTGCTCTTCAAACCATGAAGCACTATGTCGCCGTAAGTGATTATTTGTATATTCTCTCACCATCTACCATAAGGCTCTGGACATGGTAGATACTTAAAGGAATGAATGAGTGAATGAACCCTTACCCCTGTTTCTTGGTTCCTGTGTTCTCATAGATTATGGCAGGACTGAAGCAGGAGGATATCTCATGGGTTTTCCACGGGTTTTGAAATGATTTCAAAATGTGTTTAGAGGATATTTTCTCAATGGAAGAAAATGCATGAAATCTGCCCCACCTTCCCGCTTTGCTACAAGGAGCCCTGATAAAGTGAGCTATTGAAGGAAAACAGCTCCCTGCTAAGCTGGGAGCTTGGAACACTGGCCAGACCAGGGGGTACTAACTGCCAAAGAGCAAGGACAAAGCTTAGTAACTAGCACAATATCTGCCATGTCCGCCAAGAATGCCACCACAGCCTGTCAAAAAGCAGCAGGCATCAGGCTAGTGCTCTGAAGGCTTGGGTAAATTCATAGTTGACAGATTTAGAACTGGAGGGGGCCTCAGAGGTCATCTAGTACACCCTCTTCATTTTACAAATGAGGAAACTGAGGCCTAGACTCATTGAACCCAGGGTAAGTGATAGAAGAGGCAGTTAGGTGGCACAGTGGACAGAGCACCAGGCCTAGAGTCAGGAAGACTCATCTTCCTGAGTTCAAATCTGACCTTAGACACTTACTAGCCATGTGACCCTGGGCAAGTCACTTAACCCTTTTGCCTCAGTTTCCTCATCTGTAAAATGAGCTGGAGAAGGAAATGACAAACCGCTCCAGTATCTCTGCCAAGAAAACCCCAAATGGGGTCATGAAGAGTCGAACATGACTGAAAGATGATTGAATGACAACAATAAAATGGTAGAACTAGAAATGGAACCCAGATCCCCTGACTCCAGATTCCACTGTACCATGCCCCTTACTTCCTCTCATGTTCTGAAACTCGGGATTATCAAGTGAGAAATGGGCATAATGCTTTCTACTCTCTTTCCCTTGCCGCCCCTGGAAGGGGATGAATTCTGAGCACTTTGGAGTCATCTTTTTCTTCAGACTTATGAGGAAACACTGGAGTATGGTAGAAAGATTAAGCTAGATTAAATGAGATGAAGTTAGAAGATCTGGGTTTGAATCTTGCCTTAGTTGATCTATTTATAAGACAATAAGCATATATTAGGCCCCAACTTTGTGCTAGGCATCATGCTAATCTCAGAAGATACAAAGAGAGGCAAAAAGACAGTCCCTGACCTCAAGGATCTTACAGTGTAATGGGGAAGACAACATGCCAACAACTATGTATAAACAAGATAAATGCGGAATAAATGAGAAATACTCTCAGAGGAAATCACTAGCATTAAGGGGATCAGGAAAGGCTTTGTCAGAGAAGATGGGGTTTGAGTTGAATCTCGAAGGAAGCCAGGAGGCAGAGATGAAGAGGGACAGCATTCCTGGAAGGAGGGATAGCAGATGAAAATGCCGGGCAGAGAGATAGAATGTCTTGTTTGAGGACCAGCAAATAGGTCGGTGTCGAATTACAGAGTGTGTGGTAGAGAGTAATGTATAAAAAGACTGGAAAGGTAGGAGGGGGTCTGGTTGTAAAGAGCTTTGAATGTCAAACAGAGGATTTGATCCTGGAGGTGAAAGGAAACCTTTGGAGTTTATTGAATACGGGAATGACTCGGTTAGATGTAACTCACTCATGCTATCAGGAAGGTGATTTCATCTCTCTGGCCTCAGTCTCCTTGGCCGCAAAAGGAGGGAGTGGACTAGATGCTTGCTAAGACCGCTTCCCAGCTGCAGTTCTAGAATCTCAGTTACACCTACTGTGAATCTTTTCCTCATTGGGTTTTGGAACTTGGCCCAGCTCATATTTGCTCAAAGAGTGGGAGTGGGGTAGAGGACAGATTTGATTTTGTTTCATGGATTTCGAGCTAGAAGGGATCTTTATGGAATCGTTTTTTTTTTAGTCGTGTCTGACTCTTCGTGACCCATTGGGGGTTTTCTTTGTGAAGATACTGTAGTGGTTTGCCATTTCCCTCTCCAGCTCATTTTACAGATGAGGAAACTGAGGCAAATAGGGTTAAGTGACTTGCCCAGGGTCACACAGTTAGTAAGTGTCTGAGGGCAGACGTAGACTCAGGAAAAGGAATCTTCTTAACTTCGGGCCTACCACTCTACCCACTTTGCCACCTAGCTAGCCCAGAAGGGATCTTAAAGGCCATCTAATACAATCCTGAACACAAACTTACACTGGTAGTGACAGAGACAGGATTTGAACTCAGATCCCCAACTTCAAATCCAATTTGCCTTTTACTTTACCACACTAGTTTGAAGCACTCCAGTTGAAAACTACAGTTTTCCCAGCACTTTTACTGTTTAGGGCCAGTCCTAAACAGCTGCCCAAAAAAAAAAAAAAGTGGAGGAAAGGTTTGGATTTCCAGCTTCCCCCACTCAATTCCCAGCCTCCTCTGTTCTTCCCACTTCCCACCTGCCACTTAGCTGTGTGACCCTGGGCAAGTCACTTAACTTCTATCTGTCTCATTTTCTTCACCTGTAAAATGAGGATTAATAATGGCACCTACTTCCCAGGACTGCTGAGAGGGTTCAATGAGATAATGTTTGTAAAGTGAATAGCATAGTGCCTGGTACTTAGTAGGTGCCTAATAAATGTTTGTTTCTTTGCTTCCTTCCAACATAGTGTCTTTTAATACGTCCCTGTCCCTTTTCAAGTACCGAGTGTCTAAACCCTTCTACTCACGTATCCCTTGCTCCTCCCCTCATGAAACTGTGTTTTCTAGAATGAATCTGGTATCAGTCATCTATACTTTGGTGGAAACTTAAGTCAATGTGTGGTATTTACAGCCTGGTCTCTTAACTGTGAAAGGAAAGGCTCTAATAGCAATAACACGGCTAACATTTATAATAAAGCTTTATTTTTTACAGACTGCTTTACATAAATTATCTCTTCTGATTCTCACAATAACCCTATAAGATCGATGATATTATTTTTATTTTGGGGGAGACAATCAGGGTTGAGTGACTTGCCCAGGGTCACACAGCTAGTAAGTATCTGGAACTGGATTTGAACTCAGGTCCTCCTGATCTCTGGGTGCTCTATCCACTGCGCTACCTAGCAGCCCCTGATAGATGCTATTATTATCGCTAATTTACAGAGAGAAAAGCTGGGACTTAGTGCGGTTAAGTGCCACACAGCTAGAAAGTGTAGAAAGATAGACCCTCACCTTTCTGACCCCAAACCCAGAGCTCTATCTAGTCTACTATGTTCCCTTCATCAAAGTAGGAAGGCTGGGTTAAGGAAAAGAAGTTGGGGGAGAATGGTGAGTAGAGAAGGAAGGGTCATTTCCCATGCTCCCCCTGAAGCACCCTCTCTGAGCTGAGCTACCTCTCTCCCCCAACCTCCCAACCAACTTGCACTCATAGGTGGGTCTGGCTTGGACATGAAGCCTAGGGACAGATGCATTGATTAGGAAAGTTAAAAGATTTCTGTGGGGGACTTGGCAAAGAAGGAAGAAGGGAAAGCAAGATCAGCTTTGGAGTCTTAGGAGCTGACTTTGAGCTCAGTTGGTGGATTTGTCCTGTAAAAAGTTCCTGGGGGCCATTTGAGGTCCACAGATGCCCTGGAAGGGTCACTGTATTTGGAATTGGAGGTCCTGAGTTTGAATTATAGTGGCACTGCCACCTTCCAGCTGTGTGACTGTCCGCCGGTCCTTCTCTACCTGTAAAATGAAGGGGTTGAACTCAATGATGCCTGTAGTCCCTTGACTCTCTAGTCTAAATCTTGTGATAATTATGAGCTGCTCTGGAGTCTTTTCTTCTGTTTAAAAAATAATCTTGGTATTGGAAAGAATGTGAGGATTAAGAACAGCATCCTAGGGCAAATAACAAAGAATAAGGTGACCCTTCTGAAATGTTTGTTCTTGGCACCCAGTTTTAGACTAATTCCAGTGATGGAGAAGTCAATGGAATATGTGAGAGCCACCGAGCCACAGGAGGCTGGAGCTTCTTGTTCCAGGCCCATGGGAAACTAAGCTCCCAGGGGAACTGCTGTGGAAGGAGGAGGTCAGCGAAGGATCCTGCCTGATCCTTCTTCAAGGACAAGGGCAAAGGAAACAGATGAACAGGGGGCAGGGTTGGGGGGGGAGGGAGGAAAGAGAACTTGAGAGAGAGGTGGTGGGGGGCAGACAGAGAAAACGGGAGACAGAGATTAAGAGAGAGGGAGAAGGGGAAAGAGAGACAGATAGAGAGAGAAAAGGGGAGACAGAGAGATTAAGAGAGAGAAAAGGAGAGAGAGGGAGAAACAGAGAGAGACAGAGAGAAGGGGAGAAAGAGAGAAATAGACAGAGAGGGAGAGACAGAGAGAGAGAAATAAGGGGAAGGGGAGAGAGATAGAAAGAGAGAGAAAAGGGGAGACAGAGAGAGAGAGAGTGAGAGAGAGAGATAGAGAGAGAGAGAGGAAGAGGGAGAGAGGGAGAAAGGGAGAGAAAAGCATTTGTATGCCTCTTGTTTATAAATCAGGGCTAGGATGAGCCAAGTAAAGCCATTCATTTTCCTAAAGGAGAAATTCAATTCTTTTCTGGCAGAGGCCTCCTGCATGCAGAAGGAACCGACAGGCTGAGACCTAGATTGAGACTTAATAGTAATAGCTTAAATTTATATTGTATGGAATTCATATAGTGCTTTACATTTATTATCTCATTTGCTCTTCACAACAACCCTGGGAGGTAGGTGTTATTATTGTTCCCATTTTACAGATGGAGAAACTGAGGCAGACAGAGGTTTAAGTGCCTTGCCAAGGGTCTCTCAGACGGTAAGTATCTGAGGCAGATTTAAACCCAGGGCCAGCGCTCTATTCACAATGACACCGAGATAACGTTACTTGCAGATAGCAGACCCAGTGTGAGAGAGCCAATGAATAAGGTATCCCTGCGCCATAAGTTCCAACCTCACTCTTCACACCGTAGGAAGTGTAGCTGTGTTCTCAGACCCTCTCCTGATTCCTTGTTCCATGGTCCAAGGAGAGAAAGTGGTTTTTTTCCCCATCTTTTGGCATAACCAGGTAGGGCTTTTGTAGGCAAATAAGATGTTATGGGAACATGGGATTGTTTTGCAGATGAAAAACTGAAGACCAGAGAAGGGAAGTGATTGCTTATGGAAATACAGCCAGTCTCAAGCCCTCCGGGTACAGATCGAACACTCCCATTGCTTCTCCAGCATATCCTTCCCCGGAGGAAGAGCCGAGATTTAGAGAAATCTAGTGATGGCTCTGAATTCAATCTTCCAGAATGAAATTAGCTACATTTTCCCTCTGGGTACTAGGGGGATCCTGAAGTTTCGGGGGGATATTTTTCTCTAGTGCTATTGACTCAAGCCCCCATTCTACTACTGTGTTTCTCCTGCTGTTAACCCGCAGGGATTAGTGCCCTCCCCCGCCCCCTCCCCCGCCCCCGTTGCCTTTAACAAATTAACATAATGAGCTTTTACAGAATGCTATTGACTGAGAAGACATAGGACAGAAATATAAACAGTACCTTAGGGTTCACTCTCTCCTATACTGCTCTAATCCCTGGGGAGAATAGGCTCAAACCTAACACAGTTCCTCTAAAGTATTCACCTTTACCAAGTTCGCTTCCAAACGTCACAGAGCTGAGGGATGAGTCCATGTTTCTGTTGCTGCTGGACTGGGTGGGCCACTCAGGATCTCACTTAGCTTCAGGGACTCCAGCACCTGGAATTTGGAGGCTTATTCTCCTGACATCTTGAAGGTTTCAATCATCTACAATTCACATCTACACAGTCATAGCTATATACCTCTACGAGGTCACAGCCACCTATGATCTCCTTCCCCCAAAACGGAAAAGAACAGTTGCAAAGAACAGAGGCCGGCAGTCATGTACCACATGTCAGCCTCTGATGGGGAGGGCTCGCCATTCCATCCAGAGGTTCAAAGCATGTCTGGAAATCATCCAGGGAGGAAAAATCCAGACCAAGGGCCAGTGTCTAGATGATTAATCTTTTAAATGCACACCATTTCCATCTATGCAGCCAATCTACAGTCTATATCGTCATCATGTGGTTAGTGGATTGAAACCAGTTATAGAATGTCTGTGTACACTCTAAATCAGAGAGCAAGGCTGGACTCCTATTTTCATTACACATTATCATGCCTTTTTGGAAGCAGGCTCCCTCGCCTCAACGTGGAAGACTGCGGTATTCCTCCCCTCCCCTTCGGTCCTAGGACTTGAATTAGGGTGGAAAAGAAACTGTAACGTTTTTCTCCAATCTGTAGCCTTGACGGCTCTCCCCTCCTCTTACAACCTGGCCATGCCTTCCGCATGTATGCTATTTTAAATTTTGGGGTAAAAGTAGGAAGAAGGGGAAAAAGAAAGAAGGGCTTGAAAGGCAGAGGGGTGTGTATGAGAGAGAGAGGGAGAGGGAGAGAGGGTGAGAGGCGAAAAGAAAGAGGGAGAGGGAAAGGGAGGAGAGGGAGAGAGGGAGAGGGAGAGGGAGGAGGATAGGGAGAGGGAGGGGAAGAGAGGGAAAGGGGGGAAGAAAGAGGGAGAAGGAGAGGGGGATGGAGGGGGAGAGGGAAAGGAAGGGCAGGGGGAGAGGGAGGGAGAGAGGGAGGAGGAGAGGGAGAGGAAGAGTGAGGAGGAGAAGGAGAGGGGGAGGGAGAGGGAGAGAGAATGAGAGTAAAGGGCCAGGACAGACCAAAGCAGTTTTTACCCAGGGGAAGCTGGGGAGCAAAAATAACCAGACCATGGCCCCCTGCAGGGAGTGGAATGGGAGGTGAAAGAAGGGAGGATACAGGAGAACAGATACAAAAAAACGGCAGATGAGAGAGAAAAAGAAAATGGCCCCCCTCCATACTGATGCCTTCCCCTAGTTGCACTCCAGTTTGGATTCAGCAGTTAACTTCTCTCCTTCCCATCATATGGTAGAACCTTAGGGACTCCAGGCACAATCCCAGAAAGCATTTGGGATGGTTCACCCAGTAGTGGTAAATCCTCCCAAAAGGAGATTGGACATCCAGAGTGGGAAGGAGATAGGGCAGGGGCCAGGACCCCTGGACCCTCCATTCAGCACACTGTTTGCACTGTGATCCTTGGCAAATTTCTCTATTTGGCCATCTGTCAAAATAAGGAGAGAGCCAGCTTATGAGGTTGCTGGGACAATGAATGGAGAAGGAGGAGGAGGAGGAGAAGGAAGAAATATTGGACTCATCAGATGTTTTGGAAGGTTTAGAGATCTTCGGATGGAAGGAATGAGTGAGTGCCACAGATATTGTTATTCTATGAGGAGCCAATCAAGATGGGGGTGGGGCGAGTCTGAAGGAGTCTTTCTGTCCAGACTGGTAGAGCTGGCTCATTCAAAATGCCACTGGCATCTTCTCATCCCAGACAGCACGTTATGGCTGAAGCAATAGGGAGAGAACAGAGAGGACTCTGAGGATGGAGGTGAGCATTGACCTCAGGACCAGAGCCAGCTTGATGCCTTTAGATCATACCCATGAGGCACAATTTAAAGGGCTCCATGGAAAGACCTGCCCCACCCCCACCCTCTCCCTAAGATATCTCCCTATCATCCTGCTCTGATGGCTGAAATCCTACCCCTGGAGATTCATTCACTTGCTTCCTATTTAAACCTGTTAGGTTGAAACGTAGAGTAATACGTTATTAAGCCATTATCTTCCATTACCATAGCTCACAATAAGAGCTCACATTTACAGTGTTTTAAAGTTTACAAGGAAGCGTTCTTTATAACTCAGTGAGGCAGGTAATGCGAGGAGTGTTATTTATAGAGAAAACTGATACTCAGAGCTGTTAGGTGCCAGGCGTGCAGACGCCCAGTTTATCAGGCAGTGCGTGAACCCACTTCTTCAGAAGCCAAAGTCAGTCCTCTTTCTAGTCCATCATGCTGCTTGTCAGAATAGATTCGTTTTGCAGGGATTATGAGACAAGTTACCTAGCAGGTTTCAGAAGGAATGGGGACAAGAGGAAAAAGGGAGCTAGCCTGAACTCAAGAGGACTAGAATTTGAATTCCGTATCAGACACTTACTGGCTGTGTGACCTTGGGTGAGTCACTTAGCCTCTATCTGCCTTGGTTTTTTCTTTTGTAAAATGGGGATAATAATAGCACCCCCTCTCTCCTCTGACACTTCCCACCTCCTGGCACAGGCCGGGGATTTTCTCAGGCTGTCCCCAAGCCTGGGATGTTCTTCCTCCTCATCTCGACTTCCTGCCTTCCCTGGCTTCCTTCAGTTCTCAGCTGAAAGCCCATCTTCTACAGGAAACCTTTTCCCATCCCTCTTAACTCTAGTGTCTCCCCCCTGAGACTACCCACTGGCCCCATTTATCTTGTATATAGCTTGGATCCCCTAAACCACAGATTCAGTGACTTTCTTGACTCATCACTGGAAAGTCCACTGCTACAACGTGAATTGTGGGAGTAAGGAGGTGACATCTATAAACAGGCCAGGCAGACTGGAGCATTGACCCAAGGCACCAAAATTTAGAGGGTAGCAACAGAGCTTCTGGGTAGCTGGGTGGTGCAGTGAATAGAGCATTGGGCTGGGAACCACAAAGACTCATCTATCTGAGTTCAAATCTGGCCTCAGACACTTACTAGCTGTGCCATTTTACCCTGTTTGCCTCAGTTTCCTCAATCTGTAAAATGAGCTGGAGAAGGAAATGGCAAACCACTCCAGTATCATTTCTAAAAAAACCTCAAATGGGGTCATGAAGAGTCAGACACAACTGAAAAATGGCTGAACAACTGATCCCCAGTGCAGTGCCTAGTACATAATACACTTTTTTTTTTGAGGGGAAAAGCAGGGCAATTGGGATTAAGTGATTTGCCCAAGGTCACACAGCTAATAAGTGTGTCAAGCGTCTGAGGCCGAATTTGAACTCAGGTCCTTCTGACTCCAGAGCCGGTGATCTACTCACTGCGTCACCTAGCTATCCCCATAATAGACTTTTTATAAGTGTTTATTAGAATGGAATGCTTTACAATTATTATCTATTTCGATTCAAGCAACAACCCTTTTTTATGGTTGAGGAAACTAAGGAAGTCAATGGTTAAGTGACTCACCCAGGGTCACACAGCTAATTAAGTGTCTGAGGTCAGATTTGACCTCAGGTCTTCTGACTCCAGACTCAGTCCTCTATGCGCTATGCTACCCTATTGCCTAGTTTTGAGGTATCCAGGAGTATCAGTCTTCCCCACACTAGACGATGTCCTGGGGGGTTCTCTCTCACCATGTGACCTTCTGTCCAAAGCCCCCAAATGAATTTGTCTTAAAGGGTTGATTGGGGAGAACCCTTCATGTTGTTTGTCCTGGGATCATTTCATTGTGCTTACTCCAATACCAATATTGCCACTCCTGGGTCTGGTGGGTGAGTCCAAGGTTCTGGATGATATGAGTTAGGAAGACCTGTGTTCCAAGAAGGTATTTGGGACATAAGGAGTTTGCTGGTGACTGAGGTGGGGAGGGTGAGGTAATGCTAACAGCACAGTCGGGCCTGAGGAGTTGTTCTGTAGCTGGGTACCATGCTGTGGTCCTCCCCTTGAAGGGGGCATGCCTTCCCCACCCATCGTATCTAGAACCTGGAATCCAGGGCAACCACCCCTTCATCTTACATGATTTCACGCTGAACCAAAAAGGACCATTTTGGGGGGGGAGGGTTATTATTTTTTCACACATGATTGCTCCCATGGTGAATCACAGCAGTAACATCTAGCTATGCCCCACGCTCCCCAATCAATTCCTACAAGTTAATGATAGCCTGGGTTCAAGACCACCAGCCTATAAAATGCAACTACTCAAATAATTAATCATTGCCCAAGCTCAAAAGAAATTAGCCTGGGCCTAAACAGCATTAAGCAGCAGGTAAAGAAGTGTTGCAATGAACCGATGAACTGCCTGGTCTGCGATGGGAGGATTGTCCTGGTTGCTAGGATACGAGTAGTGTTGGTCCATGTGCATATAAATTAGCACCTGTAGTTTTTACCTTCCCACCTCCAGTCCAATCACCCCGTTGAAAGGCCTGATAACCAGGAAGCGCAATGGAATCCAAGAGGACCTCAGGGAGGTGTGGGGAGCTAGGGAGTAGGGAGGAAGGTGGTCTATGTTAGAGCCACCAGTGGCAAAAGTCCAGCCGGCAAAAACAGCTCTACCAAGGTGGATCTATGGGGCCATTCAGAGAGAGTGAAAACAGCTTTGGTTCTGAACTTTCCCTGTCCTACTTTAGATTCGTGATCTTCCCCACCAAACCAACCCTCCTTGCTAAAATTTTCTGCTTCTCTTTGTGCTATCATCTTTCTCCCAGTCACCTAGGCTCAAAATACAGGCATGTTTGCTTCTTCCTTCCCTCCCCATATCTTGTCACTGAGTCCTGTCCATTTTTCCTTCAAAGTGTCTTTTAGTAATAGCTAGCATTTATATGGTACATTAAGGTTTCTGAAATGCTTTAAAAACACAATCTCATTTTACTCTCACAATAACCCTGGCAGGTGGGTGTGATTATTAGCCCAATTTTATAGATAAGGAAACTGAGGCAGTTAAGTGACTTGCCAGTAGAGGTCTGAGGCTAGATTTAAACTCAGGTCTCCCTGATTTTATTTCCAGTGCTTTATCCACTGTGACATGCAGCTGTCTGTATTCATACCTGATCCTTCTTCTCTAGTCCCCTTGCTGCTGCCTTAAGGTAGGTCATGGGGGCCATCTCCAGTCATCCTGATCTGTATTTTGTCACTGGACCCAGATGACTCTGGAGGAAAAAGTGAAGCTGGTGACCTTGCACAGCCCTGCCTCACTTAAATCCAATTCACTTGCACATCGTGATGTCACCTTCCTGATGTCACTAAGGACAAAGAACAACAACAAGCTAGGCCCTCATTTCATACTTAGTTTACTGCAATAGACCCCTGACTGGTCATCCCCCAGCTTCAAAACATCTTGTCTACTGCTCCGAGCTAATCTCTGAACACAAGCAATATAGTATCCACGCCTCCTGTCGTCTCTGGCTTCCTTCAAATCTCAGCTCAAGCACCATCTTCTGCAAGAAGCTTTTCCCAGGCCTGCTTTTCCTCGGAGAGTCTCCAATTTTTCCCGCATATAGTTGTTTGCAAGTTGTCTCTTCCCCATTGGACTGTGTGCTCCTTGAAGGCAGGAACTTTTTTTCTTTAACTTTGTATCCCCAGCACTTAGCACAGTGCCTAGCACACAATAAGCATTTAATAAATCCTTGTTGCTTTGACTTGATGTCATATGACTTGGTGCAAGAGCCCTGGTCATAGTCTTGAAAGATCTTAGCTTAAGTCACAACTTGTAACCTTTACAAATGTCAGCCTAATCTAAGGAGGCTCTCTCTCTCATGAATAAGTGGCTTCTGCTCTGGTCTAATATGTACTTATTTCAATCTTTGGGGTTCCTGACCCCAAAGAGAGGGGGTCAGGCTTTTTCTCACACTTTCTGGCTAGTTATGTTTCCACGCTGGAGTTCTGGGAAAAATCTCCCTAGTGCCAAAAGCATCTTGATATGGGACTCTCTCCTTACTGCTGGAGGTCAATCTTCTCCTTGTGAGGGGCAGGGTGGAGTTGGAGAGAGTGGAGAGAGGAGAGTTTCTTCAGTCTTCTTCAGTTTTCCAAGAGTTGCTTGAGTCTTGGGGGACAGCCCTTGCCACATCTATGGCAGAATTCATGGCTTTGGTTCAAGTCTTGAGTCTCCTAGGGATTGATGAGGTTCCTTTTAGAAGTTACTCGATGTACAAAGTAAATGTCAGGACAACCATTCATTCCCTCCACCTCAAAAGAAATGCCTAGAACATTCTGTGCACACAAATGAATGCTTAAAACATAAACAATAACACATAATGCTGATTTTATACTCCTGGGAAGTGAAGACAATTTTGTGAAACTTTGGAACCAGAATTACATTTGTACTCTTTGAGCAATTCACAGTCCCAGCTCTTTTCACTAGCCAGGAATGGCTTTTAGTCCCCTGTTCATTGTTACTGGTTTACATGCAATACCACCTGTGGAAGATTGGGACTCATTCTTTTTGAAGGGGAGAGGTGAAATCTAGGATTTCTTTTTGTTCTCCTGCACATTTAATCACTTTAGTTGTTATTATTTTATTGCTCATCCTTTCTCAAAGAGGACCAATGACCTAAGGAGGGTGATATCTTAACTTTCAAGCGAATTGGGTTTAAGTGAGGCAGAGCTGTAGGAAGTCATCAGCCTCACTCTCTCCTCCAGAGTCATCAGAGTCCAGTGGCAAGACAAAAGTTGAGACAACTGGGGATGGCCCAACATGCAGTGAGTGACCTTGACCTTTTGAATGAAGGTCTTTCCCAGGTCTCAGTTTCTCTGAGGCTATGTCCATTCAATGACTAAGGGCTTGGTAAGAATTGAGACAAAAGATGGCCTAAAAATCTTAATCTGGGAGGGAAAGACCCTCAAAATTCCTGGCTAACAGAAAATAATTTCTATTTATAGTCGTTCTAAGTTATCAAAAACTAAACCATGAGCCACAGGGGCTTGGGCTAGGGGCTAATATTGGCCATTCAATGAAAGCCAGAGTGGTTTGAGTTTAAAGTAGCTCCATTTGAAACACAATGGGCTTTTTAAGAGTCAGAAGGAGGAGGAGGAGGAGGAGGAGGAGGAGGAGAAATAGCATTCTCCAACTTCTGCTTGTCCTCCAGAATTATTGTGAAGACCAAATAAAATAACTTATGTGAAAGCCTTTTGTAACCTTAATACACTATTTAAATAAAAAGTATCATGGGCAGCCAGGTGGCTCAGTGGACAGAGCACTAGGCCCAGAATCAGGAAGACCTGAGTTCAAACGTTACCTCAGACCCGCACTAGCTGTGTGACCCTGGACAAGTCACTTAATCCTGTTTGCCTCCGTATCTTCATCTGTAAAATGAACTGGAGAAGAAAATGGCAAATCACTCCAGTGTCTTTGCCAATAAAACAAAGGGTTGGAAATGACTGAACAACAAAAATATTATGTTACTTCCCTTCTTGAAACCTTTTACTGCTCCCTATTTCCTCCCACATTAAGTCTAAACTTTGTGTGCTTTTTAACTCCCTCCGTAATTTGGTTCTTCAATGTATAGCTCAGTTTCCACTCTGAAACCTCATAGATTTGTGAAGTGTCCTAATTACTCCAATTCCTCCTTCTCATGGCCCTTTCTCTCCTCTGAACTCCTATAGTACTTTGTATACACATCTTAGAACTTAATTTTACATATGTATATACATGCATATATATATCTTCTATTAGGGTAATTACATTATGCATAATATATATGTAATATAAACTATATAATATAAATCTATTTTATATAATATTATATACAATTATATAACATATATTATTGTTTCAAGTGCCAAACCTCTCTACACTTGGGAACCACTTTTTATTTCCTTTAAAGTGTGTGAGCAGAGTCAATAAAGAGGCACCGAGCTATTGAGTGTTGCGTTCCCCTCCCTAATGGAATTACAGAAAATTGTGCAAAGAGGTAAGATTTCAAGACCAATTGTAGGTGTAATTAATAGGTTGGGGAATCTTTGCTCTGTCATATTATTTGAGCATCTATGTTGAGGGGTTAGTGGGAGCAGGACATTGCTAAGCCTTTGGGAAAAGGCTTCCTTGCCGATGGCTGGGGCAAAGGCCAAATGCACTGCAGCATAGTCAGGTTTCATTCTCACTCTCTTGACAAATGTGAAATCTGCAGGGCTGCTTCCGCTGTTTTTACAAGACAGGGACCAGAGGTGAGGCATTTTCTTTAGTCTAGAGGGATCATATCCTTGGAAACACCTGTCTACTCTGACTCTACAGAGGCCCGGTTTGCTGACCACCAGAGCACTGAGCAAGCAGTTGTCATCCCCTAGTGAATCATTAAAATGTTTCTGTTTCTCTTGTTTCCATGGTTTTGTATTAATTAAAAGCCTAAAATCTTTGAATTTATTAGTGTCCTGAGACTTATTATCATTGGAAACGCCTCTCCTTTCCCTCTCCCTCTCGTCTCTCCCTCCTCCTCCCTTTCTCCCTCCTTTCTCCCTCTCCTCTTTCCCTCTTCCTCTCCCTTCTCTCTCCCTCTTCCTCCTCTCTCTTCCCTCTTCCTCCCTCTCTCTCTCCTTTCTCCCTCTTCCTCGTCTCCTCTATCCCCATCTCCCCTTCTCTTCCTCCTCTCCATCTCCCTCTTCCTCTCCCTCTGCCTTTCCTTCTCCCTCTCCTTCCTCCTCCATCTCTCCCTCCTCTCTCCTTCTCTCTCCTCTCCCCCTCTCCCTCCTTTCTCCCTCTTCCTTGCCTTCCTTCTCCTCCCCCTCCCTTTTCCTTCCCTCTCTTCCCTCCTTCTCCCCCTCTTCCTCTCCCTTCTTTCTCCCTCTTCCTCTCCTCCCTTCTCCTCCCCCTCTCCTTCTTCCTCTCCCTCTGCCTTTCTTTCTCCCTCTCCTTCCCTCCCCTCCCTTCTCCTCTCCTCTTCGGTCAGGAGCATGTTCACCAGATGGAATGTAAGCTACCCGAGGGCAAGGAACATTCCTTTTTGTCTTTGTAACCCCAGCACCTATAATTATTTAGATCTGAGAGTGGTCTTCATGGAGGTGATAATCAAACCCATCTGAACTGACGAAGTCTCCCTTTCTCTGTCTCAGCCTTTCTCTCCCCATTCCTTCCTTTTCTTGCCCTTTCTTTCTCCCTTCTTTCCTGCTAGCCTTCTTCCTCCCCACATAGGGTCATGGAGTTACAGCTGGAAAGGACCTCAGAGGTCATGTTTCCCAACTGCCTTATTTTACAGATGATGAAACAGAGGAAAGAAAGCTCAAATGCTTTCTTCCTCATTTCTCCAGTGCCTAAAAATAATCCTCATAGTAGCTATAGCTCAGTGGCTGTTGTCCAATGTAGACAGCAGGTCAAGGGTCTAGAGGTGATGGTGAGCAGAGTTAATTTCCCACATAAAGTAGGTCAGAGCTGATTCCTCCCTACCAGGCTAGGCTGCAGGCCACTATTTCTCTCTTCCCATCTCTTTTAAAAATTCCAGAGGTACCAGTTACCCTATGGACAATAAGCAAATATATGTTTGCCCCCTCTGGTGAATGCTTAATAATGAGGAGAGTTTGGGGCAGGGTTGAGGTACATACCAGGAGAGAGATTATATCTCCCATTTTGACCCAACCCATCAGGTCTCAGAGGTGGCAGCTGGTTGATTGTGAGTGGGTAGGGCATCCTGTGCCCCACCATACATCAGCGATGCCCGTGTGAACCGCTCTGTCCTTCCTGTTCAAATGGCCATGGGCAGTCGTGACCTGGGAAGCAGAACCACTAAGTCTCTGTCTTTCAAGGGATTGCCTCATTTACTTAGAAAACAATCATTCTACTGAGAAGTCTTTTGAGAGGAGGTGGTAAATTGTCCAATGCCTCATGTAAGTACAAATGAGCCCATTCTGCATGGGAGAAAACAAGCATTTTTAATTAAGTGCCTACTATGTGCCAAGCATTGTGCTAAATACTGTACAAATATTATCTCATTTGATACTCATGATAACCCTATGAGGTAGGTGGTATTATTATCCCTATTTTACAGTTTAGGAAACTGAGGCTAAGAGAAGGTGTGACCTGCCCAAGGTCACACAGATAGTACATGGCAGAGCCAAGATTCAAACCCAGAAAAAGTTTGGATTTGGGTTCAGAGGATCTCACTTTGAATCTCAACTCTGTCACTAACTACCCATTTGACCTTGGCCAAGTCACTTAATTTTTCTGGACCTCAGTTCTTTATCTGAAAAATTAGTAGGTTGATTAGAAGACTTCTCAGGTCCTTTTTAGTTACATAGAGCTATGAACCTATGATCTGTAACTATGATGCCATACCAGAGGTCTTTCCATTGCAACACAAGGTTCAGTATTCCTTTTTTTTTCTTCTGAAATCTGTAAGTAATGACTTGAAATACAAGTGCCTAAGCCTTGATTTGAAGAAGAAAAAAGAAAAAATTTTAAGAAAAAAAGAAAATCTCTCTGAACTAATGGGGATGGTGCATGATTTGCACACTTGCTGCTTGGGAAAATGGTTGGCATATTCAACGTGGCATTCAAGCCTGTCTGGAGGGTGGTTTATGGAGTAATAAAATAAAAAGTAATTTATACATGGCAAGGAATTTGGACTGAAACATAATTCCATTTTGTACACCAAGCCAAGCTGCTGTGCATAATTTACCCCCAAGCCAGGGCTCTGTCTGATAAGCTCAAGTCACAGTACCCTTCCCCCATCCTCCACCTCCCAACTGACTCCTCCAAACATAATTTCAAGAGACATGACTCCCAATGTCCCCTGTAAAGACTTTTTTCTATCTCTGTGCTCAGACAAATTGATCTATGCTTAGTGGTCTAGTTGTCCTTGGGTCAAGAGCATGTGAACTCTGAAATTCATTTCGATGGAAGGTTACAAACTGGACTCTATAGAGACAAAAGGAGTGGACAGAGAATGACTGGGTGGGTGGTTAGCTACATGCCCTTTATTTAAATCTAACCTTGACAGAACTTCGCTACCTCTGTCTAGAGGTGGTTGGGTGGCGTAGTGGTGATGGACCTGGAGTCAGGAAGACCCAGGTTCACATCCAGTCTCCGAAACTTACTAGCTATTTGACCTTCAGCAAATCATTTAATGTTCCTTTGCTTGTTTCTTTATCTTTAAAAGGGCACCTACTGCACAGAGTTGTTGTGAAGAGTAAATTAGGTAATATTTGTGAAACACATCCCTTGTGGAACCAATGTTTCCAAGTTCTCCCCCACCCAAGTCTATTATCTTAGGACCATGATAACACTCTAACAACACCTTTCTCCCTTCACCCTTCATGGAAGTGCTAATCTTTCTTGTCTGTAAAATGAGAGGTTTGAATTAGTTGGGGTCAGCAAACTATGACCCCCATGGCCAAAAGCTGTTGCTGCCTGGATTTGTGAGCTAAGAATGGTTTTTACATTTAAAAATATAATAAGACTTTATTTAAAAATGTAAGAACCATTCTTAGCTCTCTAGCAGTACAAAAACAGGACAAGGGCCATAGTTTGCTGAGTCCTGAATCAGATCATCTATAAGGTCTCTTACTAATCTAAATCCCATGATTCTCTAATCTTGAGGCTTAGCTGTTTGGAAAGGCTGTGGTATTGTCAGTATAAGAAGACTTGGGCAGGGAATCATAAGACCTGGAGTCTCAGTTTATATCTGCAACTTACCAGTTGTGTGTTTTGGGGTAAGTTATTTTATGCTGGTCCTTCCACATCTTTCAAAAGAAGGACCCGGACTAGATGACTTCTGAGTGTCTTTTCAGAGCTAACATACTATGATGTTAATATACACTAAGTTATCAATGACCAACAGTGTACTAATATGACATCTGTCTTGGTATTTAGCATTTTAATAGAGGACAATTCCTTTATTTTTATTTTTAACATTCATTTTAAAAATTTGAGTTCCAAATTCTTTCCCACCTTCTAGACCCCTTCCCTACCTATTGAGAAGGCAAACCATGTTGCAATAAAAAAAATTAAGAAAGTGAAAAAAATGCTTCAATCTGCATTCAGAGTTTATCAGTTCGTTCTCTGGAGGTGGATAGCATTTTTTCATCACGAGTCTTTTGGAATTGTTGTGTATCATTGTATTGATCAATGTAACTAAGTCTTTCACAGTTGATTATCATTACAATATTGCTGTTACTGCATATAATGTTCTCCTGGTTCTGCTCACTTCATTTTGCATCAGTTCATGTAAGTCTTCCTGTGTTTTTCTGAATTCACCCCCTTTGTCATTTCTCATAGCTCAATAGCATTCCATCACAATCACATGCCACAACTTGTTCGGCCATTCCCCAATTGATGGGTATCCCCTCAATCTCCAATAATAGAGGACATTTCCTTAACTTAAAGGAATGGCTAGGTAGGAGTTTGGTATAGTCATTAGGAAAAATAAATGTTATGAGGGGAGACTTTGTTGCCATTCCTTAAAAATCCCACCAACTCAGGGACCACCTACTCTTTCCATGTCTAAGGCTGTGCTCAAAGGTCAGTTGACCTCATGGGTCATATTTTCAATTCAACAAGAAGTGTTTATTAAGAGCTTACATTATGTTAGGCCCTGTACCAGGGCTAAGAGGCTGTTAGGTGGCTCAGTGGATAGAGTACTGGGCTTGGAGTTGGGAAGATTTGAGTTCAAATCCAGCCTCAGACACTCACTAGCTGTGTGATCCTGGGCAAGTCACTTAACCCTGTTTGCCTTGGGAAACCACTCTAGTATCTTTGCCAAGAAAAACCCCAAACAGGGTCACAATGAGTCTAAAATGACAGTAACAACAACAGAAGGATACAGAGACAAAACCTGAAGGAATCTTTGTCCTTAAGAGGCTTCCGTTCTATTGGGGAAGACACTTTTGTCCTTTTCGCTTAGGTAGATGGATAGAAATAGCAAGCTGCCTCCATACATCCTGTCCATGTTCATTTCTCCGGTCTGCTTTGGGGAAGTGAGCCAGCCCTAAGCTTCCCAGTGGCTCTGGGTTGGTGTAAAGGTGTGCCCCCACCCCACTTTAGGGTACAGTGTGTGATGTAGCATTGTTGTGTCCCTAAGAGAGCGGTAGGAGATGGCTGCAGTGACACTGGACAGCTTGCTTCTGGGGGGTCCTTTGATGCATCTTGTGGTCAGAGCTAATAACTTAATAGGCATCAGTGGGAAGTGCAGCGATCAAGTAAACAAACCAACCTACGCCCAGGAACTAAATGTTTAGGGAGAGATGGTCTGCAGAGCCTGCCAAAATCACAGCGCTTCATGTCCCAATGTGTCATCCTGGGAAATAGGAGACAATGTGACTGGAAGGAAAGAAGCTCCGTGCTCCATGTGAGGAAGGAAGGAAGGGAGGGAGGGAGGGAGGAGCCATAGAGCAGGGGGAAGGGGGGAGGGGGCTGAGATGCATATGGCCCTTCAGATGCAGAGTTAGGGACTCAGAAGTAGATCAGGAAGCTAGGCAGATGTCTGTGGCTGAGTTATCTTCTGCAGTTGGAGGATGGGTGTGCCCTGGTACCAGTGCTTATACTCTGAGTCCATTGGGCTTTGTTTTTTTAATTAAACATTCAGTTCAAAAATCGTTAAGGACTTGCTGTACTCAAGTCTATAATCCCTGCCCTCAAACAGTTTATATTCTAATGGTGGGAGGGGGGAAGGGGAGGCGACATACCAGGTACATTCAGAGTATATGGAAGGGAATTTCAGAGAGGAAGGCATTGGTAGCTGGGGGTGGGGAAATCAAGAAAAGCCTCTTGAAGAAGGTGGGATTTGAGCTAAGTCTTAAAGGAAGCCAGGGAGGCTGAGAGGTGAGATGAGGAAGGAGAGCAAGCCAGACAGTTCCCTCTCCTACTTTTCCATCTCCCTCCCCTTCTTCCTACCCCTCTCCTTCTCTCCCTCCTTTTTATCTCCTCTGTCTCTCTCCCCCTCCTTCATCACCTTCTCCTCTCTCCTTATTCCTCTCCTCTCCCTTCCTTTCCTCTTATTCTCCACTCCCTTTCTCTCCCCCATGACCCTGGCCCTCTTCTTTATTTGACTTTTATCCTCTTTCCCTCCCTCCAACTCTGTTATCTAGAAAATATTCCTACAGTGGTCCCAAAAGCCAGGTGAAAATCCCCTAGCAGCACACCCTTAATTTCATTTCCTTTATTTACAAAGAGGAGTGTAGAGATGGAAAGAATTCCACTTCCCTGGGGTCCTCTATCATTTGCCCCCTCTACTTTACTTCCTTTGCCCTCCACTCACTGTGCCCCACTCCATCCCCTTCCATGAACACCCCCTGCCACGCCTCCTCTCCCTGCCCTCAAAGCGCTTACACTCTAACCACCAGGAGAGAGGATCTGGTCCGGAGGGTAACCTCAGGGCCGCCATTGGTCAGCTTGATTTGCTGTTCAGCTCCTCAACTGTACTCACTGTGAAGCTACAAACCCGACCCCCAGCAGCAGAGGTGATTTGCACATTCATTACTATCTAATAGATTTTCTTCAGAAACTGAATGGGATTGGCACTGAGTCAATGACTCCCTAATAAGGGGCAAAGAGAGGCACTGACTCAGCGATGAGAAGGCAGTGAAGGAGGCACGAGAGGAGGAGGAAAAGGGGAGAGGGAGAAGGGAAAATAAAAGGGAGGGAGAGCAAGGAAGACAGGAAATTACCAAGGAGCTAAGTTAACATTTGAGGCCTGCAGATGGCTCGGTAGATAGAGCACTGGGCCTGGAGGCAGCAAGACCTGAGTTCAAATCCAGCCTCAGATGCCCAGACACATATGATAAGGGCCGAGGGGAGATTCAGACAAAATGGTAGAAGAAAATATAAAAAGGGAGCAATTCGTGGGGACAATCAGGGAAGGTTTTTGCGGCAGAGGTGGCACTTGGTCCCAGCCTTGAACAAGGAGAAAGATTTCAATAGGTGGTGATGAGAAGAGAGAATACTTCTCCATGTAGGGCATGCCCTGGACAAATGCCTAGACAGTAGAGAGGAGGACAAGGTGGTAAAAAGCCAACAGTAGTTGGTTTGTAGTGAGAGGACCTGAAGGGGGACAGGATAATGTGAAATCAGGCTGAGAAAGTGGATTGGAACCAGACTGTAGAGGTCCTTGAACACCAGGCTAAGTAAGGGATCCTCTCTAGGGAGGAGAAGACTCCCAGAGATGCCTGTGACCCTCATTTTCTCTCAGCTCATCCCTAGATTTGGCTGATGGCCACAGTTACTCAGGGAGGTAGAGGAGTTTCGGGATCCCTGCTTTTCTTTAGCCTGGACACCTGCTCGCCCCAGGAGTCTGTGAGCCTCACAGGGCCCTCCACTGGGTTCCTGTGTCCTCTTTTCTAACCACATTCCACATTTTACTTAGAATTTGGTCTACGGCAATGGCCGCTGCTGCACCAGATTCAAGAATATTTTTAAATTGTTTGTATAACAAGTAAGACTTTTCCTGGGAAAAGCTCGAGACCCAGGGTTTCTTACAGAGAAAGTACTTTCTTTTCCTCTAGTATGGATGGAGGGGCTTTTTTTTTGCCGAAGGCTTTTTTTTGGAGAGTTTTGAAAAATGGCCCCTCAAACCATTTATTTATTTATTTTAGCTCAGCAATTTTTTCCTTGGTCTGAGCTTACCTGGAATTCCTAGTTAAACCCAGATGGACGGGAGACCTGGAAAGACAAAGCTTAATAGGGACTGGATGAAAGAGGACAGACTTACTGACTGACCTCGGCTGAATCTTGGTCACTGCAGGCATCAGACAATAGAGTGTAAATAGTGCCTGATCTGGATTCAGGAGACCTGAGTTCAAGTCTTGGCATTGATAATTATTAGCTCTTATTATTAGGTAGTATTAGTATTTTTATTACTAGCTTATGTTATTATTAACTAGTATTATTAGTATTATTAACTGTTATTAGTATGGAACGATTCTAAATTGCTGCTGCTTAGTTTTTCCATCTGTGAGGGAGAATAATTATACCCATCTTTCGGGGTGACTGGGAGCCAATGAGAAGGGCTTTAGACGGTATGGAGGATAGCTACACAGATATGAGATGGTATCATTATCATTATTTTGTTATTTAACATCATTCTCCGTAGCTATTGATGGTTTTCCTGAGTGGCACATCCTCACACTACAGATCTCCTTGCAAGCAGGGCTGGGATTAATTATAACACATTCATAAAATATCCAGCCCTATTAGCGTCTGCAGTTTGATCTATTACAACGCAATCACAAGGCAGGCAATAAAAAAATGCCATAAATTCTTTTAGAGGGCAAAGCCTCCCTGATAACCTTAGATGTGCAAGACTGCAGGGAAACATCCCAGAATTAATTGCCAGATGGATGCAAAAAACCAAAAATAATCATTCCTTTCACACCTACCGTATCTTTCTATCCTCACAACCTGTGAGGCAGGTAAGGCAGGTGTTGTTATCCCCGTTATATGAAGCACCCGGAGCCCCTTCACATGAATGTCCCCCCCCCCAAAGCTACCCCAAATTTAAAGCATTTTGTGGGGTAGCATTAACTCAAAACCATAGCTCACAAGATACCTCCCCCTCCCCCATCATTTTATTTTGTCAGGCCAACCAGAGAACACATTAGCTTAAAGCAACAGACATTTAATTAAATACCAGAGAAATTATACATGGTGAGAAAAATTTCCCCCAACTTAAAATAAGGGTACACACTTCCACAAGTTACTCCATCACCAGTGGGAGATGTGGCCAGGGCAACTCAGACTCCTAGGGCAGTATCATATCTGGAACACCCTTTTACCTTCAACACTACTGCTTGTTCTCTTGAAAACACTGTTGTCATCTGGTGACATCATTGGGCTGAAAAACAGCATTACTTACAAGTTGAGGTATCTTTGATTGGCTGCTCTCCACTAAAATCTCTCTGCTGAGTTCAGCTTTCTGCTAGGAGATCCAGCTCTTTTGGATCATAGTCTTGAGAGGATACTTCAGCTCTTTTATGAGTTTAGACCCCCAGTCACCCAGACCCAGTCTGTCAGCTAAAGAAGACCTTGGTCATTTAAGTATGTCTTTTTTCTCCTCCAGCTGTGATTTTGTGCATCCAATTTGCTCTTTAATGTAGAGCAAGAAAATTTCCTACTTTTTGGTTTTCTGACACCAGTTGTGATCCATACGAACCAGAAATAAGACTGAAAGGGGCTGATAGATCTGGCGAGTTCTTTTCTACTTTATCTCAGAAAATAAATTGCTTTACTCCACTTATATATGCATGGAGAAATTTAGGCACAGGGATTTATTAGTCTGTCCAAGTTCACATAGCAAGATTGTGGTAGGACTGAGACTAGAAAACATGTCTCCTAACTCTGAACCCAGGATTCAAATTTCTTTAAGTATACAGTGTGTGTGTGTGTGTGTGTGTGTGTGTGTGTGTGTGTGTGTGTGTGTAAGAGAGTGTGTGTAGGGGAAGGCAGAGAGGGAGAGAGAGAGAGAGAGAGAGAGAGAGAGAGAGTCAGACAAATAGAAAAACCAGCATAGGTTTATATAAGTGACTGTGAAGCATGGGTGAAAACCTAGTGAGGGTCTGGGCTTCAGTTCAATTCCATCCAACTCAACAATCATTTATTAAGCACTCATTATATAAAAAGAACTGAGGAAGATACAAATTTTTTGAATTAATTAAGAAACTTTTATTAAGTAATTTAATTTGTAAAAAAAAGACAAGTTTTTTCTTCAGAACTATAGATTGCAAATGACCAAGAACATCTATTATTCACTAACTGCTAATCCCAATACAAAAGCTTTATATCTACTTAATTTTTTTATTTCATATTTTTAGTTTTCAGCATTGATTTCCACAAGAGTTTGAATTACAAATTTTCTCCCCATTTCTACCCTTCCCCCCACTCCAAGATGGCATATATTCTGATTGCCCCATTCCCCAGTCAGCCCTCCCTTCTGTCACCCCACTTCCCCTCCCCCTCATCCCCTTTTCCCTTACTTTGTTGTAGGGCAAGATAGATTTCTATGCCCCATGCCTGTATATCTTATATCCTAGTTGCATGCAAAAACTTTTTTTTGAACATCTGCTTTTAAAACTTTGAGTTCCAAATTCTTTCCCCTCTTCTCCCCACCCACCTTCCCCAAGAAGGCAAGCAATTCAACATAGGCTACATGTGTATCATTATGTAAAACCCTTCCACAATACTCATGTTGTGAAACACTAATTGTATTTTGCTCCTTCCTATCCTATCCCCCTTTATTCAATTTTCTCCCTTGACACTGTCCCTTTTCAAAAGTGTTTGCTTTTGATTACCTCCTCCCCCTATCTGCCCTCCCTTCTATCATCCCCCCTTTTTTATCTCCTTCCTCCTTCTTTCCTGTGGGGTAAGATACCCAATTGAGTGTGTATGTTATTCCCTCCTCAGGTCAAATCCAATGACAGCAAGATTCACTCATTCCCCCTCACCTGCCCCCCTCTTCCCTTCCTACAGAACTGCTTTTTCTTGCCACTTTTATGTGAGATAATATACCCCATTCTATCTCTCCCTTTCTCCCTCTCTCAATATATTCCTCTCTCATCCCTTAATTTGATTTTGTTTTTTTAGATATCATCCCTTCATATTCAAGTCACCCTGTGCCCTCTGTCTATATATATATACATATATATATGTATATATGTATATATATGTGTATATATATATATGTGTATATATATGTGTGTATATATTTATTTTCCCTTCAGTTTACACTAATACTGAGGTCTCATGAATTATACACATCATTTTTCCATGTAGGAATGTAAACAAAACAGTTCAACTTTAGTAAGTCCCTTATGATTTCTTTTTCTTGTTTACCTTTTCGTGCTTCTCTTGATTCCTGTGTTTGAAAGTCAAATTTTCTATTCAGATCTGGCCTTTTCACTGAGAAAGCTTGAAAGTCCTCTATTTTATTGAAAATCCATATTTTGCCTTGGAGCATGATACTCAGTTTTGCTGGGTAGGTGATTCTTGGTTTTAATCCTAGCTCCCTTGACCTCTGGAATATCATATTCCAAGCCCTTTGATCCTGTAATGTAGAAGCTGCTAGATCTTGTGTTATTCTGATTGTGTTTCCACAATACTCAAATTGTTTCTTTCTGGCTGGTTGCAGTATTTTCTCCTTGATCTGGGAGCTCTGAAATTTGGTGACAATATTCCCAGGAGTTTTCTTTTTGGGGTCTTTTTCAGGGGGCACTTGGTGGATTCTTTCAATTTCTATTTTACCCTCTGGCTCTAGAATATCAGGGCAGTTCTCCTTGATAATTTCTTGAAAGATGATGTCTAGGCTCTTTTTTTGATCATGGCTTTCAGGTAGTCCAATAATTTTTAAATTATCTGTCCTGGATCTATTTTCCAGGTCAGTGGTTTTTCCAAGGAGATATTTCACATTGTCTTCCATTTTTTCATTTCTTTGGTTCTGTTTTATAATATATTGATTTCTCATAAAGTCACTAGCTTCCACTTGCTCCAGTCTCATTTTTAAGGTAGTATTTTCATCGTGGTCTTTTGGACCTCCTTTTCCATTTGGCTAATTCTGCCTTTCAAGACATTCTTCTCCTCATTGGCTTTTTGGAGCTCTTTTGCCATTTGAGTTAGTCTATTTTTAAGGTGTTATTTTCTTCAGTATTTTTTGGGTCTCCTTTAGCAAGTCATTGACTTGTTTTTCATGGTTTTCTTGCATCACTCTCATTTCTCTTCCCAATTTTTCCTCTACTTCTCTTACTTGCTTTTCCATCTCTTTTTTGAGCTCTTCCATGGCCTGAGACCAGTTCATGTTTTTCTTGGAGGTTTTTGTTGCAGGCTCTTTGACTTTGTTGACTTCTTCTGGCTGTATGTTTTGGTCTTCTTTGTCACCAAAGAAAGATTCCAAAGTCTGAGTCTGAGTCTGAGTTTGTTTTCACTGCCTGTTCATGTTCCCAGCCAACTACTTGAGCCTTGAGCTTTTTGTCAGGATATCACTGCTTGTAGAGTATAGAGTACTTTGTCCCAAGCTTGAGGGGCTGCACTGTTGTTTTCAGAGCTATTTCTACACAGCAAGCTGTGCCACACCAGCACTCCTCCTCCCCCAAGAACCGCCAACCTGGACTGCATCTCAGATCTGAGCAGGCTCTGCCCTCCTGCTGGGATCTGCCACTTAATTCCTCCCACCAGGTGGGCTTGGGGCTGGAAGCAACTGCAGCTGTAGCTCTGTAAGCAGCCTCAGAGCTGTATCACCCTCTGCTGCCCCTTGGGCGGTGGCTGAACCACAAAGTCCTTTCATTCTGTCCCAGAAGCTTTTCCCACTAACCTTCTCTGTTATCTTTGGTGTTTGTGGGTTGAGAAGTGTGGTAACTGCCACAGCTCACTGATTCAGGGTGCTAGGGCCTGTTCCATCTGACTCTCGGTCTGGTTGGTCCGGGCTGTTGGGCTCTGCTCCGCTCTGCTCCCAGCTCTGTATGATAGACTTTACCCAGCGACCATCCAGGCTGTCCTGGCCTGGAGCCCTGATTCCCTCTGCTGTTTCATGGGTTCTGCAGTGAGTCCCTGCTTTCCAGCTGCCATCTTGACTCTGCCCCCTATATATCTACCTTAAAAGCAATTGATTGTGTTTTAACGGATTGGAAATAACTCATGGATATAACATTCATTCCTGAAACAGTTATCTGTATATGATCAGACAAATGACCTGTTAGAACAAGAGTAAAAATCAACTTGAAGAGAAAGTAAAGTAAACAAAGTAAAAATCAATTTGAAGAGAAAAAATATGAATGAGAAAAAATATGTATGCAATTAAAACAATTACAATCTGACCTATTTAAAAATTAACAAAGAAAAATGGGAAATGGATGGAGGAAAAGAGCCAAATGATAATTTTATATTGAAGTTTAAACCACATAAATCAATTTCCATAGCAAGGAGACCAAAAGAGTATGAAAATAACCTTAGTTAGCAAACACTTGACTTACTTGCCAAATAGAAAGAGATGACAATCAAACACAACACCTATTTAGAATATAAGTTCATTAATAAATTTGTGAAGGAATAATGGTAGAAAATTTTGAACAGTATTATCTCATAAAATAGTGAGAGGCAGTAAAGGGAAAAATCAACTTAAAAAAGACCTTGTGAAATTCCCAGTTAAGCAAAGTCATCCCAAGAACATTTAAAGGTGAAATTAGAAGGACAATAAATACGTGAAAAAGATCTGCAAAGATTTTTCTTTATAACATACTTCTTTCACCATCAAGGATAGTGGAGCCATCATATTCAGACTCTGACATCACAGTCCCATATTAGTATATGGGAAGTGAAAACAGTACTGAATATAAGAAAAGGAGGGGAAAAGTGTATGTGGAGGGGTTCCATGATGGAAAAAAGAGAATTTTGAAGGTATTTAAGGTGTTATTCTCAAGGTATTAGGAGAACACACTAAAGGAATTTAAAAAAATCTTATGCCATATTAATACCTTAAAAAGGTTACCAAAAGGACACTAATAACTACCATGTTATATATCTACTTTTCTTGTCTTTTATGCATTTTTATTAGAAAAATCTGTGTACATGTAGGGAGACTTCCTCAATGAGAATATTAGAAGGCAAAAGGCAGGCACTCAAATGATACTCTACTGTAAACTACATCATTAACATCATATAATTGACTGAAAGTTATAGGAAATACAAACCCCTAGATTGCATGCTGTTTGGTGATTTAAAAAACTAACTCAGTAGAACAAAGAACTTCCAAGGCAATGGAGAGGCATAGGGTGGGCACAAAAGGTTGCAATACTTTACAAATAAGGCATTTTGAAGAAGTAGTACGTAGGATGGCATAAAAAATATCTGCTTGAAAATGATGGGTGGGGGAATGTAGCAAGAGGGAGGGCTAACTGATTAGGGTGCCAATGTTCTAAAGGTATCCGTTCTGTGGCAAGAAAACTTGAGAAAGTATCCTAGTATGCTGGACAGGTTCCCTGTGGCAAATTTATTCAAGGACATGGATGAAAATTAAACAAGATGGGAAGGCATGGATAGGTTATAATATGCATCATTGGAGGGAATAATCACATCAGTGAGATCACACATCCATTAGAATGTTGGAATAAATCCCATTTGTTTTTTATGGCTCTTTTTGACCATCTTAAAATAATAAATCAGATTTCTACAACATTTTAAGGTTAACTTGTAGGTTCCTCATAACAGCCTTGTGATTTAGGTTGTATGAGCATTATCATACACAATTTGCAGATGTGGAAACTGAGGCTCAGAAAGGTTAAGTGCACAAGAAAGGCCAAGATCACATGGCTCATAAGTACCTGAGACAGGATTGTGGTCTCTTGACTCCAAGTACAGCACACTTTTCCTCCAAGACCTACATCGTCTCATCTTTCCTGATCATTTGACAGAGAATCATTGCTGTTAATGATGTTGATTTTAATGACCTGGTTGTGGTTGGTGGATATATTGTTCCCTTTGTTCTGCTTTCTTAACCTTGCACCATTTCATGTCTTTCTACATTTCTTTGAATTCTTCATATTCATCCTTTCTTCTAGTACAGCAATATTGCATTGCATACATGTACCACCATTTGTTAAGCCATTTTCCAATCATGGACCTGTCATTTGTTTCCAGGGGCTTTTCCTTCCTGTTTCAAATAATGCTGCTGGGAATTATTTTGTACAGAAAGGTTTTTCCCCCTTTCCTAAGGGTATATATACAGTGGTGGCAAAGAGCATGAACATTTTCGTAATTCTTTCTTGATAATTCCATACTACTTTGCAGAAACACTGAACCAATTAATTGCTCTACCAGCAACTTTTGAATATGCCATAGTAGCACTGAATTTTGTCTTTTATTATTTGCCAATTTTATGGGTTTCAGGTAGAACTCAGTTCTTGTCATCATGATACTTATCCTCTTTGTCATCATTATCATAGCTAGTATTTACATAGCTTTAAGATTTATAAAGACCCTTACAAATATTATCATGTTTTATCTTCACAACAACCCGGAGAGCTGGGTACTATTATCTGCATTTTACAGCTCAGGAAGCTGAGGTAGGCAGAGGTTAAATGACTTGCCCAAGGTCACACAGCTGGTAGGTATCTGTGGTTAGATTTGAATTCAGATCTTCCTGACTCCGAGTCAAATGCTAGAGGTTTTGAATATTTCTTCCATGTGGTTATTAATTTGTGTTCCTACCTTTGAACACCATACATTCTTATTAAAATACAAAGTTTAGATAAGTCATAGTACCTACCCTTAAGGAATTCACAGTCCAGTAAGGAGGTATGCCACAGATTCCTTCTCTTTCTTCAAGATTCAGGTGAGGTTCCATCTTCTCTGGGACGTCTTTGATCTCCTACCTCCTCTTCTGAAAGTTCTCTCCTTCTCTCCTCTGTCTTCTGTCTTCTCTCTCTCTCTTTTTCTTTCTCTCTCCCTCTCTTCTGTCTTCTCCCCCCCACCTCTTTCTATCTCCTCAAATATTGCTGGAACACCTTGCTTTGATCTGTCCTTTACCCCTATTTCTCCTTATCCTATATTAAATTTATATAGCACATCTGACCTAGCCCTGCTCCCTCAGGGCCAGACCTATTATATCTGTCCCTCCTGGTTCTCGGGTACTCTGAGGGTGGTTGTGGGGGTTTCTTTTCTCTGCCATTGTCTTGAGCCCTGACCAGTTTCTTTCATTTGTTGGGGAGAGGTAGTGGCAGCACCCCCACTTCCATTTAACCACTTACCCTCAGACGAACTCTTACAAAAAGATACTTATTTCAAAAGTACAGCAAGAACAAACATAGAGATCGTTTCCCCAAATACCTTCCCCCATAATCCACCCTGGTCTCTGGGTGGGGAGAGGGAAATTAGGCTCACAGCTTAGCTCAGTTCCTACGCAGCATTGATTCCGCCAGGTTCAAGCCCAGATGTACTATGGCTATCAGATGAAGCTTCTTCTCAGCTATCTATGGGATGAATTTTTGAAGGTCATTCTCCAAAGTCGGTCCTTGTTCCTCTGGGCATTGAAGCTACACTGGCTGTGAAATAAATTTTGGAATGACAGGGTACAGAAGAGCCCCCTGGACCTTTCAAATTCCCAAGGTCATGTGCTCCACTTCCTTCACTGGTTACCGACCTCTCCCAATCACACCAAGGCAAAGAGAGATGACCAGATCTAACTCAGGCTTTTTCGAAGATGCTGACAGTTGCAGCTACTGAGCCAACATACTACACATGTGCCTGACATCCATGATACTTGTTTACGGACACGCTGTATTTCCCCAGGAGAATTCTTCTTGAGGACAAGGATTCTAGATTTTATTTCTCATGTTCCTTATCTGATGATTTGCACATTGCACGCACATGATAGATTCTTGCTCAATTTGAGCTAGTGAAGGGGCACTTATCTAGAAACTGCCAACCAGAAGGACCCATCCAATTCTTTGTATGATTCAGAAGCTAACTTGGCACTGACTTATTATTTCTCTTTAAAAAAAGAAGGGGGGCCTCGGGCAAAAACACTTTATTCAACTAATGACAGAACAAGGCCAAGAAATAGATCTCATCGTCATGACCCAGTGCCTGGCCTAGTTGTGTTGTTATCCGCTTTATCACTCCTCTGCTGTGTTTGTTACAGATTGATTATGTCTGGCGAATTAGTTAAAGGTTGGGCTTTTCTTTGGAAGGATATGACTACCTGAAACAGTCTGCAGGCAGTCAGTTATTACAACTAAGAAGAAATGCTGAGACAGCTTCATCCCATGCTTCCCCCTGCCACTGTCCCCCATCACCTCCCACTGCGAGGTACAGAAGTGGGACCTGGGCACTTCAAATAGTCTTCATAGAATGCTTTCCCTGGAAGAGAATTTATAGACCATCTCATCCCATTCCCTCTAATGATGAAGAAACTGAGGTCTGGAGAGTTTTGGCCAAGGCCATATAAGCCAGTAAGTAGCATGGTTGACACTACAATGGAGGTGTCTTGACTTGAGACCAGAGGTCTTTCTCCTCCATTGTTTTCAGACTAGACAATGGGGCCCTATGTGAAGACCTGACAGCAATTCTAGTGATGCCCGGTTCCCAGAAGGACTTACCTGCAGACCCTTTTTGCTTTTCCTAAAGGATCCTGTTAGTGTAGGGCCTTTTGTTGTTGTGGTGGTTCAGTCATGTCTGACTCTTCATGATGGGGTTTTCTTAGCAAAGATACTGGAGTGATTTTTGCCATCTCCTTCTCCAGCTCATTTTACAGATGAGGCAATTAGGGTTAAATGACTTTCCCAGGGTCACAAGCTAATAAGTGTCTGAGACCAGATTTGAACTCAGGAAGATGAGTCTTCTGACTCCAGGTCCAGTACTCTATCCACTATACCACCTAGCTGCTCAGGGTACAGCCTAGGAAATCACATTTATCCAGGGTGTCCTAAAAGTCTTTGTGCAGTCTTAAGTTTTACCACCTTAAAGGTTTGTAAAGCACTTTTCATTCATTATTTCGTTTGATTTTCACAATAACCCTATGAGGTAGGTGTTATTGTTTTCCCCACTTTATGGATAAGGTTTAGTGACTCATTCATAGGTAGTGAGGTAGTAAGATCTGAGTCAGAATTTAAACCCAAGTCTTCCTGACTCCAGGTCTAGCATTTTATTTACTATGGCAAACTGCTTCTAATGTTTGAGGAATAGATAGTCATTTCAGCAAGAGGACAGCTAGGTGGTGCAGTGGATAGAGGGCTGGATTTGGAGCCAGGAAGATTCATCTTCCTGAGTTCAGATCTGGCCTTAGACACTTACTAGCTGTGTGACCTGAGAAAGTCACTTAGCCCTGCTTGCCTCAGTTTCCTCGTCTGTAAAATGAGCTGGAGAAGGAAATGCAAACCACTCTGGTATCTCTGCCAAGAAAACCCCAAATGGGGCCATGAAGAGTTGAACACAACTGAACAATAAGACATCTCAGGTTATACTTAATTTCCCAAATCTCTTCCTTATTCACTGTTATTTAAGTGGCACACAATTTAGGGAGTAATTGCCTAGACTGAGAAGCAATCAATATCACTGTCTCTTCCTGGCCGTCAGTGTGAAAGGTGCCTTTGGCTGTTGACCTAGAAAATAACTTATCCACCGATCTAGAAAATATCAATCCCTGTTCTTTAACAGTCTTTCCTAAAAAGACCAGTCATACTTTGAAGTGGGATTTTTAAAAAAAAAAACAAAATTTCCGGAAAATTCAAGCCTATTATTTTTAGAGAAACAGAAACAGACCGTGGAGGTTACTTTTGTCTATGTACAAAAGTGAAAGGGGTTGCACAATTATCTAGATAATTTGAGTCAGTCTGGAAAATCCAGGTCATCTTCCATTAAGACCTCCTTCATAGTAGCCTAGCTTGTTTTTGTTTGGTTTCCTTGCTAATTTTGATAGGGGATAAGAATCGACATTATTCGGTTATTTATTTAAACACTGGTTTTTTTCTTGTAATGTGGACATTGGAAGACACCTAACTTGGGTACCCAACTGTTGAACGCTAACCAGCAGACGGCGCTGTCTCCTTCCTTACAAGCTTTATGTATATATACCTATGTTGAGGACATTGAGGGGGCTTCCCTTTCCCGTTCCCTACAGGCTTCTTGGAGATGATTCCAACAGAGATTGATTTCACCTCTCGTTCTTGTCCCGCGGCAAAGGATCTTTGTCTGCAGAATCCTGTTAACATCTCAGGCAGTGATGCTCACAACGAGGAGTCCCCACCCAAAGCCCTGAGCTCTACCATAGGCTCCCTCATTGATTTTTCTACGTGACCTGAAACAAATCACGAAACCACTCCTTGCCTTGGTTTCCTCATTTGTGAAATGTATCTCTCTAATTAAGGCAACAATCCACGGGTGACTTTCCATATTAGGAACGTTGTAAGGACAAATTAGTTCAAGTATGTAAAAATGAAAGAGTGGCAGACGAATAAAGATAGAATATGCTTATGTATTCTTTTCTCTCGGAAATTTAATATAATTTTCTTCAGGGAGGGAGAGTAATTTCTAATCTCCAGCACCAACAAGTCTTCTCCCTACCAGCTTCGCTTTGTTTAACATCAACCTAAAATTTCTCTTCCATCGTTCTCATTTTGAGAGTGGGGGTGAAGGATGGGGGGCGGGGAAGAAGTCAGGCTGGGGGAGGGGCAATGAACGACTGTCACTGAAGTGTCACGCTGCCCTTTCCTTTCCTCTCCTTCGCCTGTGTGTGAGTGTGTATATGTGTGTGTTGACGCGTGTGAGCTCGAGAAAGAGAGTTCTCGGAGCATCTAGTCCCCGGACGGAGAGACTGAGCTGCTGAGCGCTTTCTCTGAGAGCTGGGTAGAGGACGCAGCAGCAGCCACTGACCCTCGGCTCTCACCACCTGTGAGCTAGGAAGACCCCGGGAGTGTGGACTGGAGGGCGCGCACAGCCCACCACCTCTCCAGCAGCCTCCCGTAAGCCCTTCTGAGTCCCAGGGAGCTCGTAGAAGCCATGGAGCATCCCCACAAAGACGGGGAGACTGCGGCGGCAGCGGCGGCGGCCGCAACGGCCGCAGCCGCGGACCCTCGGGGAGCATCCTCGTCCAGCGGCGTAGTGGTGCAGGTGCGGGAGAAGAAGGGCCCCCTGCGTGCAGCGATCCCCTACATGCCATTCCCCGTGGCAGTCATCTGCTTGTTCCTCAACACTTTCGTGCCGGGACTGGGTAAGGAGAGGTGGGCGGGTGGGATTCCTTCCAAATGCGGGGTGACTAAAGCGGCTGGCCAGGATTGGGAGGTGCGGAGGAGGCCATCGAAGGTGCGATTCTGACCAGGCTGAGGGTGTGAAACTGCCATCCCCGGGGGCGTCCTGGATGGAAGCGACGATTGCCCAGCCCACCCTAGAAGCTGCGTCCCTTTGAGGCGGGGGCGCTGTCGGGTTGGAAAAACAATCGGTGGTGGGTAGAAGGAAGCGGGCGACATCCCGGGGAAAAAGGAGGGAGTAGAGGGGCCAGAGCCTTTCCCCCGACGCCACCTCATCACTAACTCTTATTCTCCCCCTTCCCAGTTACCGGGGAGCTGGAAACTTTTTGGGTAGAATTGGAGGCGCCAGATGAGCTGCAGCTGGGGAATGCTCCTCAGAGCCTTGGTGCTAAGATCTGGGGGCAGCCCGCCCTACCCATGGGTCTGCTAGTTCATTGCCCTCCCTCGCACCCCGACCACCCTTTCCTCTGCCAGCCAGGATAAAATTCAGGCTGGTTCGAGTAGACCCACTTCTCTATCTCGTCCCCATAGGGCATCTAACCTCCTTCCCTCCCTTTTTTCTTTTAAATGGGCTCTAGGAGAAGGAAAAATGAATTTTTATGGGCTAGAGGAGGGAGAAGAGGATCCAGGGCGGTGCCCTGTCGCTGGCATAAAGCCCTAGGACTGGTGGTTTCTCGAGAGCTCTCCAATCCTTAAAGTTGAGAGAGAGAGAGAGAGAGAGAGAGAGGGAGAGAGAGAGAGAGAGAGAGAGAGAGAGAGAGAGAGAGACAGAGCGAGAGCGAGCCAAAGAAGGAGGAACAGGACTGGGACAGGATGAGATCTGGGCTGAGTGGCTCATTGTGCACCTCAGTATGTTGGCCAGCAGGGGATCAGTTATAGAAAAAACCAGAAACTAAGGGCCCTGCCTTCCTGCCTTTTCTCATTACCTTCATCCTCATTTTTAAAAAGCACCTCTGGCAGCTCAATGGAAAAGTCACTTGGCTATTATCAACGTTTGCTTTTGTTTTTTCTTTTTCTTTTCTCTCCACTCCCACCTTTCTTTTTGGTTTTCCAGATGAACATAAGAGTGAAATGAGGACTTTATGACCAGTACTCCCTAAAAGTCCATTTTCAGTAAACCAGAATGTACATATATACACACTTGGGACTGGATGGGAGCCGGCTCCATCCCAGCTGGGTCTGGTGCCAAAATTCCAGCTGGGGGTGGGAGGAGAAGGAGCATGAAGAAGGAAAAGTTTTGCTGTCAGTCTTACCTCAAGCCTTAAACCCCCCTTCCTATTTACACCCTCGAGGCTCCCTTCTCCCACTCACTTTAGCCTTGGCACAGGTTGTACTTGGCATGACTATGAGGCCCTCAATTCAAACACACCCCTCCTCCCCCTCCCAGCAATGTGAGTTTGCAGGCTCATGGAACCATTGGCAGAGGCAGAATGCTGTGGGCCTGGGCTGGGAAAAGGCGATCCTTTCTGGATCTACTTCAGTAAAAGACTTGCTCCTGCACAGCCTGGCAGTAGGGAGCCCAGGTAAGGCCTTGGCTGGGTGCCCAAACCCTCTGTGTCCAGGCAGAAGTTATTCTCCTCAGCTCTTTGCCCTTTCTCATGGTCTTGCTCTACCCTTCTCTTAATACCCCACAGCAGATACCTTATTAATAATAATAATATTATAATAGCTAGCATCTACCATGTGCCAGGCAGTGTGCTAAGCGCTATTACAAGTATGATTTCATTTTATCCTCACAACAACCCTGGGAAGTAGGAGCAATTATCCCCATTTCACAGCTGAGGAAAGTGAGGCAAATAGAAGTTAAGTATTTTGCCCAAGGTCACACGGCTAGTAAGTGTCTGAGGTTGGATTTGAACTCAGTCTTCCTGACTGCAGGCCCAGCTTCTATCCACTAGGCTACACTTCATGAGAATTTCATCTAGGGTGGTACTCAAAGGTATATGAAAAATGGGGAATTTGTTGGGGGATAGGAGAGGGAAATAAAGTGCATTTGCGCATGGCTTACATAACACCCACATAAATCATATAGTCTATCCTCAGAAGATCTTTGTGTTAAAATGCCAACATTTCTACCTTTTGGTGATTTTTTTCATCCCCTATTTATTTTTCCCAAACTAAGAATTCCCTCAGAAGTAGCAGCAGAAACAGGAGAAAAGGGATGGGGGGTGGGGAAGAGCCACCAAGAGCCTGTTTCAGGTCACTACCAACTCCTGAGATATAATTTCCAAATTACATTGACTCATCGAATACCAGCTGCCTTAGCTTTAACCTCCGGCTGATGACCTAGGCATATCTGTGTCAAATATGTATGAGATTCAGAGACCATTTGGAGTTTTTCTGAGAAGCAGCAAGGTGAGTAAAGTGAATAAAGACTGAGCTGGCCTCAAAGCCAAAATGGCTTGAGTTCAAATCTCACCTCTGATGTATATATTGGCTGGGTAAGTCATTTATACGCAGTACTCTAGACAATTCTAAGACTGTAACTTGCAGAAACCTGCTTTGGTCAGAGGGAGCTCCCCCTCCCAAAGAAATCACAGCTCCGGAACCTATTCTCTGAGGCTCGAGCGTGCCCTAAAGTGATCTGGGCCCTATGTTGCATCATGAAAACAGTTTTTGCATTTAGACGATGTCAGGGAGACAAGAGGATGCCCCTTTAGTCGTGTCAGAAAGCCCCACTTGCTGGAATAAAAACACGCTGTCTTTCCATCTGTTTGGAGGATGTGGATGGCATCATTGTTGATATGCTTGGATTCAACTTTTTTTCCCAAGTGGTGAAGTAAATGCCACCCTATGGTATTTTACAGCAAAAAATAAATGAATGCCAGGATGGAAGTGGCCTCCTCCTTCTGCCTACCCTAGGAAAGTTTTCTCCTTTGGGCCCAGGGGGAGAGTCACTCTTTAGAATGGATTATAAATATTTGGATTACAGTGAATGATAGCTAACATCTATATTGTGCTTTATGATTTGTAAAATGGATCACATACATGATCTCCTTAGATTTCATGTTATCACACCACACATGTGCACATAGCCCATTAATCCTTCTAGTGACAGAGAGGTTTAGAAAGCGCCCTTGTTGACACCTTCATCCTCAGACACATAGGACAATGATGCACACACTCACACATACTTAGGGCTATTGTTTCTCTCTAGGCATCGTGAGCTAATAGGTAGAGTCAGAAGAATGAGAGTAAGGAGGTCTGGGTTCGAGTTTTGGCCCTGTGCCTTATTAGGTCTGTGACCCTAAACAAAGGGTCACTTCTCTGGGCCTCAATGGCTGCCTCTACAAAATAGGGAGACAAAGGCTTATCGGATCCTAGATTTAGAACCGGAAAGGACCTCGGGGACCATCTAATCCAACCCTCTTGTTTTATGGGTGAGGAAATTGAGTCCCAGGTGATTCATTAATGCCTTGCTCAAGATTACATAGCCAGGAGGCAGGTGTCACAGTGGCTAGGGCACCAGGCCTGGAGTCAGGAAGACTCATCTTCCTGAGTTCAAATCCAGCCTCAGACATTCACTAGCAAGTAAATGACCCTGGGCAAGTCACGTAACCCTGTTTGCCTCCGTTTCCTCATCTATAAAATGATCTGGAAAAGAAAATGGCAAACCCCTCCAGTGTCTTAGCCAAGAAAACCCCAAATGGGGTCATAAAGAGTTGGACACAACTGAAGAAAGAGATGAGACTTAATCTAGCTGAACTGGATAGCCCTAAGATTCTACCCAAATCTAACATTCTATAATTACAGTGCACACCCACTGAAAGCGGTGATCGCATCTTCAATTTCATCTTTATATCTTTTTTGATTGATTTAGTAAACTAAGGTTCCCCTCTCAAATAAAGAGAGGCCCAATCCTATATTTTGGTTTTCTTTGAACACTGGCTATCCCCTCAGGCTCATATAGGACATTGAAATGTTACTGAATGACATATATATGTATACATAATATGTATATATACACACATATGTCTCCAATCCTTGAAAGCCTAGTTTTTCTCATACATGAAGTATTCCAAGACCCTTCTAGCCCAGGTGATTTCTCTCTTCCCAAAACAGGTGATGCTCATTGTCTATACTTGTCAATTGGCAATTCATTATAGCCTTGTGTCATCTCTTCAATTATTTTCTTTTTAAAAATATTTTTTCCAGTTATGTATAAAAGAAATTTTCAATATTCATTTTTAAAAACTTTGAGTTCCAAATTCTCTCTCTTCCTCCTGCTCCTTGAAAAGGCAAGCTATTTGACATAGGTTATACACGTATAGTCATACAAAACATATTAAATTATTTTCTTTATTTTCATTTTACCCTTCTATTATTTATAGAGGTATCGTGGCACTGGAGAGAGCTGGCCTTGAAACCAGGATGGCCTACGCTCAAGTCATGTCTCTGATACATACTAACTGTGTGACCCTGGACATGTTACCTGCCAGTTAATTAGTCAATAAGTGTTTATTGAACACTTAATATATGCCACGCACTGTGCTAAGTGCTGCGGATTCAAAGAAAAAGACAGTCCCTGCCCTCAAGGAGCTTACAGTCTAACGGAGGAGACAATAAGCAAACAGATATGTACAAACAAACTCCATGAAGGACATACAGGAAATAATTAACAGAGGGAAGGCATTAGTGTTAAGAGAGGATGGGGAAGACCATCTAATGTCTCAGCAATCTAAGCAACTCCTTAAGACTATACATTGAAGAGAAGGTGCCAACCTATTGCTAGAGGGAATTTCCATTATCTCAAAATTCCTAAAACCAATGAAACGACAGGTTCTGTTCTTATCCCTATTGTGGTTTAACTTTTTATGAGTTTATAGCCCTCTACCCAGGTTCATTGTAAACTTCTTGAGAACAAGGATAGACTATGTTTTAAATTTCTTTCAATCTCATGCTGTGCTATAAAGTCATAGGATTGTAGGCAATAGAACTGGGGGGCAGGTTGGGTTGGAGGGAGAGGTGGAATTTAGAGATCACCTAATCTAAGCCCCTTATTTTGCATATGAAGACACCGAAGCCCACAGAGGAAGAGTGACCAGCCCAGGGTCACACAACCCACATAGTAAGTGCTTGATGAATATTTGTTAAACTATACCCATAGCTGTGGCAAGAGCCTATAGAGCCATTAATCTACTCCAATTCTCTTGTTTTGCAGAGAGGTGATTTGTTTAAAATTATAAAGCTGAGTTAGGAGAATAAACGGCCTCCTAAATTCCAGTCTTGGGCTCATTCTGTTATACCACACTGGCACCGGACATGTGTTCATGTGTATGAGATATTACTGGTAAAAAAACAAACGAAAAACTACTTATGGGATTGGGAGAGAAGGAGGGAAACAACATGGAATTCAAAATGTAACAAAAATAAATATAAATTTTTTTTAAAAATCTATGTATGGGGGGCAGCTATGTGGTGCAGTGAGTAGAGCACCGGCCCTGGAGTCAGGAGGACCTGAGTTCAAATGTGACCTCAGACACTTGACACACTTATTAGCTGTGTGACCTTGGGCAAGTCACTTAACCCCAATTGCCCTGCCTTCTCCCCTAAAAAAAAATAAAATAAAAAAAATCTATGTATGTATAGTTCGTAAGATTGTTGTTATAAAGGAACCAATTGCTTTTGTGGGAGCCAGATGTTAGTACCTGATTAACATATTACTTTGGGGACAAATTCCATTGTGGGTTTGGGTCAGGGTCTGGAGCTGGACCACCTAAGCTATGGCCAATCCAACTCTCATGAGTGGAGTGTCAGGCCTTGATTGGGACACCTTGAAGGGATAATCTAGATTCTACAACGAAAGGATCTAGTCAGTCAACAAAATTCTCTTGTTCATCTATTCATTTTACGGTTATTTATTATATGTCTGCTAATGAGAAACGTGGTGGTATAGTGTGAATCAATGGTGTCAAACTCAAAGAGAAATGAATTCCTATGGGCAGCATATTGACTTACAAAACTGCAAGTTGGCATTATCTATGCTGTGCTGTTTAAAAAAATTTTTTGTTAAACATTTCCCAATTATATTTTATTCTGGTTCTTTCTGTACTGGGGAGTTTTATGGGCTGTGCTGGGAGTTTGATTCCTCTGAATAACACTGGTCTTGGAATTAGAAGACCTGAATTCAAATCCTGACTCTGGCACATACCAACTGTATGGTCCTGGGCTACTCACATAACTTCTATGGGCATAAATTTCTTCATCTGTGAAAAGGCGATTATGATACTTGTATTATCTACCTCAGGGCTGTCCAAAATACAGCCTGCAGTGCAATTTTATGCAGCCCACCTGTGGGTTTTAATTTTCACGAGTGAAAAAATAAAATAATAATTTTCGTGGAATGTGTATTAGATTTTTTAATTCCATCACTAATAAATAATCTCATTGATGTTAATTTTCTTTGGTGTTTTGAGCAGTATTATAGACAGAACATATCACATGGAATTTTCAATCGATCTGTGGGATGTGTTCCGTCTATATGATGCAGACTAGTCAGTATGCACCTACCTTTATACTGTTGTGTTGTCACTTTGTTGTTTTGTGTTTGCTTTCGCGCTTCATGCCTTTGCATGTTGTATTGATGACACCCGTTTCCCCACTTTCTATTAGTGTACTGTATTTTTTATTCTGGGTGCAGCCCTCTAATAATTATTTTATTTTAATGCGGCCCTAAGATAACCTAAGTTTGGACAGCCCTGATCTCCCTTATAGAATTGTTGGGAAGAAAATGTTTTGTAAATGTTAACTCACTTTATAAATGTAAATCAATATTACTATTGAAAGCATGGTAATAGAAGGAAGGGGAAGATAGGGGATGTGCTGGTAAATGATGGGGGGGGGGAGCGGAAAGCGCATGTACATACTTTTAAGTTTAATCAGAATTATTAATACTTTCTTAAGTCTAGAGATAACAAAACAATAAATCAAACCCTGATTTGCAGTGATTTCTGAGGTGTAAATGTTCACACTGAAAATTTTCAAGGCAGCTAGAGCTGGTTCCAGAACACCTCTCAAAATAAGGCATGGTGTCTGACCTCCTGATAATCTAGTAGGAAGGATTGCTTTATATATCTATATCTATATATATATATACATGTATATGTGCATGTGTATATATGTATATATATATTGTATCTGTGTGCTTATATATATTAATAAGCAATTGCTGTTGTTGAGTCATTTCTAGTCATATCAGACTCTTCATGACCCCATTTGGGATTTTCTTGGCAAAAGTACTGGCGTGGTTTGCCATTTCCTTTTCCAGCTCATTTTACAGATGAGGAAACTGAGGCAAAGAGGGTTGAGTGACTTGCCCAGGGTCACACATCTAGGAAGTGTCTGAGGCCGGGTTTGAACCCAAGAAGATGAGGCTTCCTGACTCCAAGCCCTGCACTCTATCTACCAAAAGTCCAGTAATAGGCAGTACTCTACAATGAATATAAAATTGTTTGGGGGTAGAAAAGAGACTAGACCTGTGACTTCATAGGGTTAGGGAGCTACAAGTGAGAAAACTTCCACTGCTAATGAAGACATACTCACTCTGTAACCTATAGTTTTAACGGGAGTTACCTAGGGCATTGAGGTTAAGTGACTCGCTCAGAATCATATAACCTTTGTTGGTCAAAGGCAGGACATAAGCCCAGGTTTTACTTACTCTCTATCCATTATGCCACACAAAAACCACTTAATAACTATAGCGTAAAATAGAATATGGGCATCTAGGTGGCCCAGTGGACAGAGTGCTGCGCCTGGAGTCAGGAAGACCTGAGTTCAAATCCAGTCTTAGATACTTGCTAGCTGTATGACCCTAGGCAAGTCACTTAACCCTGTTTGCCTCAGTTTCCTCATCTGTAAGATGAGCTGAAGAAGGAAATGGCAAACCACTCCAGTATCTTTGCCAAGAAAACCCCCAAAGGGCTCACAATGAGTCAGACACGAATGAAAAATTACTAAACAACAATAAAATAGAACTGATCAGAAGCTGGAGAGGTAGAAAATATTATGCAAGTTTGGAAGAAGGAAGAATATTTTCTCAGTAGGAGATCAGTGAAGACTTCATGGGAGAAGCCATTTGGGTTGAAAGATGAACAGGATTTGAGAAGATAGAATGGGAAAGCTGGGAGAGGGCATTTAAAGCATAGAGAGCAAAGCATCTAAGTGGGGAGAAGTGGGAAGGTACTGACTGTGTACAAGAGGTGATGAGTAGTTCAGTTTCACTGGAGAAGGGCACATGTGGTGGGAAATAGCATCTGACTTGGCTTCCAGGGCTGTTGTGAGGTTAAATGGGACAACATTTGTAAACCACTTGGGAAGCCTTAAAGTGCTATCAAAATACTAGTTGTGGTGGTGGTGGTTGTTTGATGCTGCTGCAGCTGACCTTAAATGCCAGGGTAAGGGGTTCGGACTACATTTAGTAGGTAAAAGATTGCTTTTGAATGGCTGTGAGCAAAGGAGTGATGTGATGAGATCTCTGTATAGGGAAGTTTAATCTGACAGTGGCACGAGGGATGGATCAAGGGGGGAGGCTGATGCAGTATTCCAGGCAGGTGGTAATAAAGGAGCAGTGGGAGTAGGGAAGAAGGAATAGATTGAGAAAGATTGCAGAGTCAGAATCCACAGAGCTTAGAAACCTGCTCTAATAATTGTCCTTTGAGCTAAAAGCAGGATGTGACCAGGAAGGAGGTGAGCTGAATTCTGAGTACCTGTAGCAGAATATGGCTATCTATTGTGCTGGAGAGATCAGGGGCAGGATAAGATGTGGCCTAGGGAGCATACAATTAAATAACCTTTCCTTTTATATTTCAAGCCTCGATTTAATTAATTTTCCCATTCCTGTTCCCCCTCCTCTGAAAAGTAATTCTTGGGATGAATTCCCAGAGTACATCTTGAATGGGGTAGAGATGAATTGTGACATTTTTGGTGAATTGTCACAACTGTGAATAACCAGCATGTTGGTGCTTTTCAGCATTATGGTCACATGTGGCCCATGAGGCCAAGACCTAAGTTAATTTGGCAGGCTTGGGAAGGGTAAAAAGGAGGGCAATTTATTTTGTGGGCCTTAGAAAAATGGAATCTCCCACAGAGACTTTTATGCCCCCTCCTCCCTAGCTGTGTGGGAGGGAATATATCTTTGTGACAGACTTTATGGTTATGGTACCGAAACTCGGGAGAGGGGGTGGTGAAAATAATCGTGCCAGAGATAAAATACCTATTTTTGTATGTCTTATTGACTGACTGAACATCCTTTCTACTGGATTGGGAAGTATTTTTGAGGCAGGAACTGTGTGGTCTTTTGTCTTTATCTCTCCTCCATGACTAGTATAGAACCTGGAACATAGTAGGCACTTAATAAATGTTTATTAAACTGAAATGAATTATGTGTGTGTGTGCATGTATGCGCTGAAGCCGCCTACATAGCTTGTCGCTAAGTACAGTATTTTGATGAGTTTCTATCACGATGAGACCTGGATGTGCAATCAGAGATTTTAGTATAAGAATGCCACCTGTGTGTGTATTTCTACATTTCATCCTTGCAAACAGGAGCAAAATATTGAGTAGCTTGTTCAAAAAAAAATCTCTACAGTGCATACTAGATGTGATGACTAGATCTCAATCAATCCATCAACAAGCATTTATTTAGAGCTTATCATGTGCCAGACCCTGTGTTAGGGGCTGGGATTGAAAAGACAAAATGAAGCAGTCTCTGCCCTTGAGGGGCTTCTATCCTACTGGGGAAACAATACATACACATATAGGTAAACATAAACTCGATGAAAAGGAAATACAAGTATAACTTCTGTCCCAAGGCCCATTGGTATGGGACTTTCTCCTTAGTGGTGAAGATGAATACCTTGCCCTGTATAAAGGATGGGGCAGAATTGGAAAGGGGAGAGAGCTCTAGCCTTGGCCAGTCCCTCTCTGGAGACTCATCATTCAGGTGTTGCTGGTTTCTAGTTTGAAGAGACAAAATGGAAGAGGCCAACTCCATTTCAGGTTGCTGAAGGAAAAGACTCTGGGAAGACATGAAAGGAAAAGGCTGTCTCCATCATGTCCCATTTCCCAGCTTGTTGGGAAGTCTAGCGACTTCCCCTTGGGTGAGAGCCAGGCCCCTCTCTGTTGGTTGAGCTGAGCAATCTCCAATGGGAGAGCTCCTTCACTCTGTATTATCTGGTATAGATTCTCCTATGTATACCTTCTCTGATTTCTGTTTTGCTACAATTTGGATAAATGGACGTTTTTTTTTTTTTTTGCTATTTTCTGTGTATGTTCATTGTGGAATTGGCATTAGGTGGGGAAGGAATCAAGCCTTGGATATAGAGCTTGGGGTCCCTCTACCCCCGTAAATGGCAAAGCAATAAAAGTTAGAACCTAAGAGGGTCCTGGACCTCAACCAAAGGCAATACTCCCTAAAATCTCTAGAGTAGCAACCTGGGAAAAGGGACATGTTGGAAACAGCCTGCTCCTCTCATATTTTCCCAGTCTTTTCCTTCAGCGACCTGAAGTAAGGTTGGCTTCTTCCATCTTCTCTCTTGAAGCTGGAAACCAGGAGTACCTGAATGACGAGTCCCTAAAGGGGGATTGGCCAAGACTGGAGCTCTCTCTCACCTCTTACCAATTCCACACCTCCCCTCATGTAGAGCAGGGCATTCATCTCCACCAAGAAGAAGAGTCCCATACCAATGGGCTTTGGGACAAGGGTTATACAGGGTAATTTGGTGTGGAAAGGCACTAATAGTGGGGGAAATCAGGGAAGGCCTCATGCAGGAGGTAGAGCTTGAGTTGAGCATTGAAGGAAAAGTAGGGATGAGTGTTTATCTGATTTGAGTAAAGTAACAACAGCAACAGGAGTTGAGACAGGTCCTTTTTGATGGATGTATTAGACTGGTAGATCAGGGAGAAGCTGCAGATATAATAATAAATGATAATAACAGCTCATACATACATAGGGCTTCAAGGCTTGCAAAGACCATTAGTAATATCTTATTTGATCAAAGTGTTCCTGTATTTCTAGAACACAGTTGACAAAGTTTCTGACAATATCCTTGTGGATAAAATGTAGAATTGTAGACTGGATGCTTATATGGGCGAGTGAATTAAAAACTGGTTGAAAACCAGTTCCCAAAGGGTGATGACTATTGGACTCAGACTTCAAGGAAGATCTCTAGTGGTGTGCTGGTGTGCCCTGTCTTTCGCCTTGTCATAGGTCAACAATTTAATCTATGAATTTGTATTCTTATCAGAAGCTTATAGATGACACACCTAGGAGGGACAGCTGATAGAGTCAGAATCCAGAAATATCCTGATACACTGTAACATTGGACTGAATCTAATGAGATGAAATTTATTTCAGTAGATTTGTGATATGGTTATTTCCTCCAGTAGTACAGATAGCAATCCATCAACACCTTATCCTGAGTGACTTTTGTCTATGTCTTCCTAGAAATCATCTGTAGGAGATCTATTTGATGTGTTGGGGACCTTCCTCTAGGTCTTTTGATGTTATGTAGATACCAATGAAAATTATTGGCTTTTCATTCATCAGTCCAGTTCCTTGCATGACTAGCCCACTTCCTTTCCTGGACTAATTTCTGTTTGATGCTATCTTTTGTGGTGTTTCTGTGCTGCAATTCTTCGTTGGTAATATGTCATCACCCACTTAGCCCCACAATATGTCTCTCAATTGCCATTTAGATGACCTACAACTTTGATTCTTTAGGGATTTCATCTTTCCATAATTCACAGTCATATAGCATCAGTGGAAGAATATTCAGTCAGTCAATAAACATTTATTAATTGCTTACCATGTGCTAAGAACTGTGTTAAGCACTGGGGATACAAAGGAAGGCAAAAGACAGCCCCTGCTCTCAAGGAGTTCATCATCTAATTGGTTTTAAATTAATTGATTTTTAAAGAGATCTACCTTTGTTTCAAGGATAACCTGGGGTTCATTAAAACACTGCACAAACAGGTATAACCTATATCCAATTGCTTACCATCCAGAGAGGAAGGAGGGAAGGGCGGAAGGGAGAGAATTTGGAACCTAAAATTAAAAAAAAATGAATGTTAAAAATGGTTTTTATCTGTAATTGGGGAAAATAAAATATTAAACACTGCACAATTTCTCCAGTATGATCCTCCCTGCTTTTCCTCTCCTATTCAATTCTTTATTGTTCTAATTCAATTCGTTTATTGTCTAAATGTAGTGTCTGTCCTAGACATATGCACGGATGAACTGTCTCTATGGGCTCTCCACCTAACTGCATGTCAAAGAATGAACAAGAGGCTCTTCATCCACATGGTTTTTCTTGTGTGGATAGTTAGGCTGAACTCTTTTAAATTATTATGGGACTCATTTAGTAGGCTCTACAGTGTTCTGGGACTTGATGCAATTAGCACATCTTCTACGAGAAGTTTCCTATTTCTTATATTACCAGAGTATCTCATGTATCCCTTGCCTGTCTCATCCCTAAGTGCCATCCCATATGACAAATAGTTGGCGTGGAGGCTGAGAGGGGGAAAAAAGTCAGCACAACTGATTAATACGTTGAGAAAGTCCAAAACCATGTACAATATGTAACACCTGTGAACCTCTTACTTCCACAAAGGAGTAAGTTGGAGAAATCTTCTCATATCTCTTCATTTGATCTTGATGATTTTGTTACACTTACTTCTGATTTTTTTGGTGTGTTGTTCTTTCCATTTACCTCATTGTAGTTACTTTGTATATTGTTTTCTTGGTTCTGCTTACTTCACTCTGTATCAGTTCATATAGGTCTCTCCATGCTTCTAAGTTTTCATCACACACATCATTTCTCACAGCATAGGAATATTCCATTACATTCATGTACCACAATTTGTTTAGCCATTCTCCAATCAATGGGTATCTACTTTGTTTCCAATTCTTAGTTATGACAAAAAGTGTTGCTTTAAATATTTTGGATTTACATGGGGACTTTTTCTTATCGATGGCTTCCTTGGGGTGTAAGCCCAGTAGTAGAGTCTCTGGCTCAAAAGGTGTGGATAATTTGATCACTTTATTTGCACAATTCCAAATTACTTTCCAAAATGTTTGTATCATTTCACAATTCCACCAACAATGTAGCAGTGTACTCCAACATTGACTATTGCCATTTTTTTGGTAATTTTTTTTTGCCAATTTGCAGCATGTGAGGTGAAACCTCAGGGTTGTTTTGATTTGCATTTCTCTTATTGTTAGTGATTTGGAGCTCTTTCATGTGGTTGTGAATACTTTGTAGTTCTTCTATTGAGAAATTTGTTCATATCCTTTCACTATTTATCTACTGGGGAGAATTTAATAAATTCTTAACTGATATCTTTACTTCAAAAGGAGATGAAATGTTTGCTAGCCAAAGGTCCTTTGGGCTTCCTCATTATGATGATACCTTTATATCAGAGTTCTATTATCTGTGTTATCTCATCTGAGTCCACAAAAGCCCTGTGAGGTAGATACTAGGTATTTTTTAACAGATGAGGAAACTGAGGCTTGTGAGTGCTCATGATCCATAGCTAGTAAGTGTCAGAGATACGATTCAAACCCATGTTCTTATGTCCAGGTTCAAAGCTCTCTTTGTGATGGGATGTAGCTTTTTAATCAACTGCACCAATTCTTTTATTTTCCTCATTAAAGAGATCCCGGGAGTCATCCTTCCATTTGGCTGCATCTTCCTTATATATTTTGGGTTTGTTTATAAAAGAAAAAGAATGTAAATATTGAAATGATTCAGTTTTTCCACTAGCACGTTGACTCATTGGTCATTAAAAGAAGAGCTCACATTTAGATGACCAAGAGTTAAGTTAATGTTTAGAGATGGTCTAAAACTGATTCTTCGTACTCAATATCTTTTCTGCCTCCCTCTACCATGATTGCAGAAATGGAGTGGAGCTGCACAGGCCATGGGGCCATTTGCATTTTTCTTTAGTTTGTGGATTTCCATGGCCAAAAATGAGATTTAATAGATGCAAATGTCAAGGGCTATATTTATTTAATAAGTTAATTTTTTAAGTAGAGGATGTAGGAGACAAGGCTAGATGGTCATTCTTGTGAAAAAGGCTTAGTAATTGTAGTTGACAGCAAAATCAATGAATGACCGGATTGATGATCATTTGGAATTAGTGGATTTTCTATTTATTACCTAGGGTCAGTCATTTAACCTCCTTTGGCCTCAGTTTCCTTATCTGTAAAATGAGAGGGTTGGAATAAACCAGAAGTATCAGTCCACAACACTCCCAAATGATCTGAAATGGGAGAGGAGGGAACCAGATTAAAGTAATTGGAAAATATTTAATGAAATAAATAAAAATATAATGCAATAAAATATATACATTTATACAAATTCATACAAATAAAATGAGATATATACATTTAAAAATGAAGTCAATATGCAACCCTCAGCTATACTTATGTACGAAGTAGTGACATCATTTCCATTGGAGTTTGAAAGTCCTAGTGACTTTATGAGAATTTTCCTTTCTCAGGCTATTGGAGAGTAGGAAAGAGATTTTTTTAGAAATCATGACATGGGATTAAGGAGGAGGCCAAGAAATTTTCTTTTCCACTCTTATCTCTTGGTTTAAACTGCTGCAATCATGCCTGTTGGCATGCCATGTTTCCATGTTTTCCGAGGAGGGAGGATGTTGACTTTGTCTTAGTTTGGCCACCTTATGGGCCATGAGCTATGGAGGTCAGTTTTGCTCTGTGGTTCCTAGAACTGTTTGATGGAGTGTCTATCTGGGCAGTTCAGGGAAGGTATTAACAGAAGTGACGTATGAGCTCTATGTTGGGCTAGTACTTTGCATCATTCTGAGAAGTAATGCTGCTCATTTCCAGCTAGGAAATAGGAAAGAAGAAGGGGAAAATTGAAGTTTCCAGTTTCTTCCTGAGACAAATCTCAAGGTGGCATCAATATTTGGTTGAAGTGAATTCCAATCACACCAGATACACCAATTCAGTTGGCAGGAAAAGCCCATTTATTAAGCACCTACTATGTATATGATAGTGGGGCTACCAAAGATAGATCAGGCTCTTCTCTCTTCTAGTTCTTATAATCCAAGTTGGGGGTGGGGGTGCCAAAGGACAAGTACCAAAACAATGATACTGAAGGAGTGGAATGAGTGCAAAGGAGAAGTACAGGAAAGACACATCCCAAAGCCTAACTATGAATGGGGAGGGGCTGCTATTTTGGAATGCGTGTATAATTATTATATCAGACTAGTGTGGGTAATTGGGAGTCGATCATAAGGGTGTTCCTAAAGTCTGAACACGTAGGCAAAAATGCATGTTTTTAAGAAGTGAAATGGATGAAATTTTAGACCACATTTTACTTAATTGGAATATTAACAAATATCATCTTCACTATGATTTCCCTCATAATGCATTTGTGACGCAAGGGTTGATGCGCTTTGCAAGATTCATGTGAACTCAATGCAATAACTCCACATTGCCGTCAATTTTCCTATGTGTCCAGACTTTAGAGACCCCCTGTATTTAAAATATGGTTTCCCCACTATTGTTCTATAAGCAATGATGAAGGGTTTGGTGTCAGAGAAATGGGGGAAGACTTACGTGAACTAATGCAAAGTGAAGTGAGGAGAACCAGGAGAACAATACAACAATAATACAGTAAAGACTTTAGAACTCTGATCAACCCAATGACCAGCCACAATTCCAGAAGACTCATGATGAAACACACTACCCGCATCCAGATAGAGAAGCGATAGACTCAGTGCACATTGAGACACTTGTATATATGCACATACATACATGTACAATACACATCTACATCTATACACATATACATGACCGATGTGGAAATTTGTTTTGCTTCACTATATATGGTTGGGGCAGTTAGGTGGCATAGTGGATAAAGTGCTTGGTCTAGAGTCAGGAAGACCTGAGTTCAAATCCTACCTTAGACACGTACTAGCTATGTGACCCTAACAAGTCACTTCTTTACCCCGTTTGCCTCAGTTTCCTCATCTGTAAAATCAGCTGGAGAAGGAAATGGCAAACCACTCCAGTATCTCTGCCAAGAAACACCCCACCCCCCAAAGAAAGGGATCATGAAGAGTCAGACACACCTAAAACAACTAAACAACATTCATTTGTAACAGGAGGAAAAAAAATTGCAGTTTCCCAATAGGCTGGAGGCTGTGCCTACAACTAGATTCCTTCGTAGTGAGCAGCGTGTCTAAATGGGGAAGGCAGAAGCATTAACAGCCTCCCACTGGGGCCTGTTGGGGTCTCACTGGCTGAGTCTTAAGAGCACCCCAGGGAGAACTGGAGCAGATTCTAATGTTACTGCTTAGGAGGAAGCTTTTTTTTTTTTTTTTAGTGAGTTTTCTTTCTGACCTTAGAAGCACAGAATCCAGGAAATGTTCTTGGACAGAAATAAAAAGTAGAACCAAACCATGACCAAGTAGGTACAAGACAGCTGAGCCACAGAGACTGGTTGCTCTGTGGGATTCCATGGTTCTGAAAAAGCCAAATGGATTCTTTCCAGAAATCCGGCTAGGGAAAGAATCCGAAGGAGAAACAAAACAAAAAGCCCATATCATTTTTAAGTCCCAAACAGATAAAAGCAAAATTTTTTTTGTTTTTTTTTGGGGGGGGGATACTCAGGAGGGGATGAAGGAGGCATTGCCCCAAACAAAGACTTCTACACTTAGGCAAGCCAGCTGCTCTGTGTGTAAATGCCTACCTTAGCATTTTGCAAATTGATGATTTCACATGAGCCATGCTCCAAGGCTGATATGTTCACTGTGTATAAAAAAGGGTCTGAGTATTTTGGATCAGAGTATGTTTAAAGGGAAAGCAAATACTAAAAAAAAAAAAAAAAGTATTTTGGCGGGGGATTTGGCAGGATCCCCTTATTCCCTCTGCTGACTCTCCAGGGACAGCATAGTCACAGTACCTTTTCCATCCTAGCCTCTGTATATCTGTTCCCAACTCAGCGTATCCTGACTTAGGGAGAAGGCTGCTATTTTGGATTATATGCACAGTTATCATATTGTGCTAGTGTGGTTAATGGAAAGTTGATTATATTTAAAATGTGGTTTCCTTACAATTGTGTTGTAAGCAATGATGAAGCAGATGGTGTCAGAGAACTTTAGAGTGAGGTTATAAGCCAAATATTAGGATATTGTGTGTGGCACAGTGCTAGGTACAGTTATTGCTCAGTAAACCCTTTTGGGGGACAGACAGCTTGGTGGCACAGTGGCTAGAGCGCTGGGCTTGGAATCAGGAAAATCTTAGTTTAAATCCAGCCTTAGATGCCTTTACTCTCTGTGTGACCCTGGGCAAGTCACTTAACCCTGTTTGCCTCAGTTTCCTTATCTGTAAAATGAACCTGAGAAGGAAATGGCAAACCACTCCATCTTTGCCAAGAAAACTCCAAATGGGATCATGAAGAGTCAGACACAACTGAACAACAACAAAAACCCGTTTTGACTGATGAAACTGCCACTCCATGGCTGATCCAAGAAAAAGAAATGTCTCCCCCACCCCTTCACAATATATATGTTCCTGGCACAGGGCTGAGCATGTTACAAATGGTAAAAAATATTTGTTGTATTGAATTGGGATTGGAAGAGTAAATGTCCAACCTTATTTTAAATGGGGATTGTGGAGACAAACTCAATTTTCAGTACAGAAATGGACAGTTTAACATATGCTCCAGGACTGGATAGCCCCGTACAAGTACGTGTGACTCACCGAATCCCTTGTTCCTACCTCAGTTGAAGCATTGGCTGTTTGCTAGGCACTAAAGCTACAGAGACAAAAGCAAAAACCATCCCTGCCCTCCAGGAGTTTACATGTTACCAGAGTTCTTACTTCATCCCAATTGTTTCATTTATTGCCAGTTATCCGCACAGGACAATAATAAGAATGCAAAGACTTGCATTCGCAGAACACTTTATATTTTCAAAAATGCTTTCCCATCTATGAACTCATCTTAGCCACCTTGAAGCTGATAGGGCAGATATCACAGAGAAGTTAAGTGACCTCTCTAAAGTTACACAGCAAATGAAGAGCAAAGCGGGGCCCAGTAAGTGGGTCCCTTGACCTTTGGGTTCATTGTTCTTTCCATTACAGGCCACTCCACCACCCTCTAGCATGTTCTTGACCTCCAGACTGACCAGAACTGCCCAGCCAGTAGACACCAAGGGAGAAAGGTTTCAGGTGCCGCAGAAAGTGCAGTGTCGTAAAGTCAGAGGGTCTGGGAGTGAATCATGCCTCTTCTACCTGTGTGACCTTAGGGAAGTCACATAACCTCATTGGGCCTCAGTTTTCTTATCGGAAAAACAAGGGAGTCAGACTACATGCCCTCTAGGTCTATGATTCTCTGAGTATAGACTCTTTTTTAATACGGGGCTAAAGAACACATAATTGAGAAGATAAATTCACTGTCACGATGCGTGTCAAAGCTACACGGCTAAGTGGCGGGGTGACTGTAGTGCAGCACTTGGAGTCAGTCAGGAAGGCCTGAGTTCTAATCCTGACTCAGATATCTATTTACCAGTTGTGTGATTCCTGGGCAAATCACTGGAACTCTTTGTGCCTCAGTTTCTTCACCTATAAAATGGGGACGCTAGTAGTAGCTGTTCCTCAAGGTTGTTGTGAGGAGAAAAGGAGTTAACATACACAAATCACTTTGCAAGCTTAAAAGTATTCTATAAATGCTAACTATTATTGTTATTAAGATTGCTGCTGCTACTACTACTATCTACACTGTGACTACTACTACTACCACTTCTACCGCTATTACTACTACTTCTACTGTGTGTGTGTGTGTGTGTTCAGTCATGTCTGACTCTTCATGACCCCATGTGGAGTTTTCATGGCAAAGATACTGCCTTTCCTTTTCCAGCTCATTTTACAGATGAGGCAACTGAGACAGACATGGTTAAGTGATTTGCCCAGGGTCACACAGCTAGTAAGTATCTGAGGCCAGATCAGAACTCGGGAAGATGAGTGTTCCTGACTCCTGGCCTGGTGCTCTATCCAGTGTGCCGCCTAGCTGCTGCCAAACATTGACTCTTTTGGACGATCCCTATCATGGCGCTCCTTGTTTCATGTTTGTGTGTGAGGTTTCTCCCTCCTCATGGTGAGTTCCTTGAGGGTAGGGGTCTTGCTCTATGCATATCCCTTGGAGAGCCTAACGAGTGAGGAGTGTAAGACAGATGTTCAATGAATGTTTCCGACTGATGGATTGTTCAGAATTCTGGAAAAAGCAGATTTAGGTTTGAGTTAAGGAAAATGCTTCCCAACAATTAGAGCTGTCTGAAAGTGAAACAGGGCTCCCCAATATGCAGTGGCTGGAGGACTTCGTGTCAGTGGTATTGTAGAGGGCATGCCCATTTAGGTCTGGATTGGACCAATCATAGGTTCCCAAAGTGGATTGTATCACCTCCTGGGGGGGCGCTGGAACAATCCAAGGGGGTGGGAGTAGCCTTTGGTACAGTTGGGGAGCATTGAATAAAAATAAGGGGGTGGTGGAAGCAAAAGGAAAAAAGAGAAAAAAATTTTGAAAAAAATGTTCATACACCTTACATGTAGCATGTAACAGAGTTAAAGTCATCGTGATTACATTATTTTCCAAATAAACACATAAAATAAAAGTTATAACCTATCAGTGGTCAAGTCCACTGACAGGTCTTAACAAGAAAGTGTTGATAGGGGAGAGTGTCTCAAATTGTCAGGAAGTCCAGCACACATTGACAGGAATATGTACGTGTAATGACTTGTTATAATATGATAACATACAATATTGCATCATCGAAATTTCAATGCAGGAAAAAACTCACAAGTTTACAATAAATTATTAAATTTAAGGTGTGTTATTTTTAAAAAAAATTGATATTTTTTTTGAAATGACACAAATTTTAAAGAAAAATCATTTAAGGGTTAAAGAAAGTAGATTTTGTAGGGGGTGGGGGGACAGCGCTGAGTAATCTTTTTTTTTTTAAATGGGGCAGTAGGCCAAATAAATTTGGGAACCTCTGGACTAGATGATGGCAGCGGTCCCTTCCTACTCTGAGATTCTGTGATTCTGTCTCTGTTGTCTGTAGTGGTGCACAGATTGGTCCATTCAGTTCAGGGGCATGGAGCCAGTTGGCGTGTAAGAACTGAGTTCCTTCAATGCACGTGTGAGTTGGTCAAAGACTGTCAAGCCAGCTGCTCTAGTCTGCTTCTCTGTACACTAGCCATCAACGTTGTAAGTTCCATTTCCTAGGTGACTCTTCAATCTGCATATACGGAAGACTTTGAACTCTTTTTCCTGGCTGCTAGTAGGTTTTTTTGTCTTTGATCTGGAAGCTCTGGATTTGGGATATGACATTTCTTGGTGTTTTCATTGTGAGGATTTTTCTCAGGAGGTGACAATGGATTCTTTAGTTTTTCACTTTACCCCTCTGGTTCTATATGATCTGAGCTGTTTTAATTAATGCCTCCCTGATGTATGGTATCCAGCTTTTTGTGGTTGTTGTTGTTGTTTGGATATGGTTTTTAGGCACATTAGGTTTTTTTTTTAAATTTCTCTTTAATGTTTCTTGCAGATCAGTTGTTTTTTATAGCTTAAACGTTACATTTTTCAATCTTTTGATTTTATTCTAATATTTCTTTTCATCTTATGGATCATTGAGTTCTGTGGACTCCATTTTAATTTCTTTCCTTCCGTCCTTCCTTCCTTCCTTCCTTCCTTCCGTCCGTCCGTCCTTCCTTCCGTCCTTCCTTCCTTCCTTCCTTTCTTCCTTCCTTCCTTCCTTCCTTCCTTCCTTCCTTCTTTCCTTCCTTTTTCTTCTTTCTTTTATCTGAGGCAATCGAGGTTAAGTGACTTGCCCAGAGTTACACAGTGAGTAAGTATCTGAGGCCACGTTTGAACTCACATTCTCCTGACTCCAGGGCCAGTGCTCTATCCATTCCACCACCTCGCTGAACCCCTCCACTTTAATTTTCAGAGAATTCATTTGACCGGTAGGGTTTTCCACCTTATGTTCTAATCTACTTATTCTTCTTCCAATTCCTTCCTCCCAAAATCTTATTTCATTTTAATCTCTTGTTTCATTTCTTCCAATTACTCTTGTAGTTCTTGTGGTCACACCATGTTTTCACCCTGAGACCCTGCTTGAAGTAATGGTGGAGTTAGTGTCTTCTTTTGAGTATCTGTTTTGGGCATCTCTGGATCCATAGCATTTCTTTATAGTGTTTGGTGTCTTTGTTTTACTCCTACCTCCAAACTCAGCTCTTTGATTTGAAACTTTTTGTCTGGGGCAGGCATTGCCCTCTCTTGCACTCTTGAATGGGGGTAGTCAAACCCTGATTAGTTCTGATCTCACTCACTTAGCCTTCTGCCTTTTTGTGCTGTGTGTTGACAGGTTTCAGGCTCTCTGATCATTTGGAGGTTCGAAAGCTACAGTCTTTAGGGGCCTCTGGAGTAGTTTGTGTCAGAGTACTGCAGATTTCATCCCCCACATGGTATCCCAGCCTGAGCCACTGCTAGGCTTCTTTTATGCATGTTCTCAAAGCGTGATGATGCTCGAAACATTCCTATACAAATCTTTTCCCTGGAAACAGAAAACCACTGGCTTTTTTTTGGGGGGGGGTGGTGAGGCAATCAGGGTTAAGTGACTTGCCCAGGGTCACACATCCAGTGTCTGAGACCAGATTTGAACTCAAGTCCTCCTAACTCCAGGGCTGATGCCACTTAGCTGCCCCCCAACCATAGGCTTTGGGAGCCTCTGGGGCATCTCTAGTCCAGGTACTGATAGATTCTGGTTTATTCGCTTGTACTTGTTCTGATTTCTCTTGGGATCCTTTTCCCAGGACCCACAGAATTCTGGCATTATTTCTGTGCAGTCTTGAATTAGATGGAAAAATGTTACTGTATGTCTTTGGATTTCCTGATCATCATTTGACCTAGTGTCCTTTTTAGATCTTTGTTAGTGTATGTGTGGAAGAGTTGATCATCGATCTTGACACTTTCTTAAGTAAAAGTCACCTAGTGCTTCTTCTGCCTACCCTACCCTGCAGCCAAGGGTAGCCTGGGGTGAAGGAATTAATGTTTCTTGTTACAGAGGGTCCTGGCTTCCTTTGCCAGGATTGGGGGGTGTGAGGGTGACAATCAGACTCATTGTTTCTTTTATTCACACCAGGTGAGGCCCGGCTCTATTCTTTCTGTGTACGCAGTAAACATTTAATAATTGTTTGTTGAATGAGTGCATGAATGAATGACTGGACTGTCACTACTCAAGAAAGAGCCACGTATCTCTTGTGACACCCTCTACACTGTGCTGGCCAAAGTCATGAGAAAGCAAGGCTAACCAACCATTTGCAAGCATGCCAAATGCATCTCAAAAGCATGTTGGGAAAAGCTTCACAAAAGACAAACCAACCTGAAAGAGGAAAATTATGAAGGGAAAAATTCCCAGGATTCCAGTCCTACTTTTGTTCCAGCTTTCCTAGGAAAGAACTCTCACCTAACATTGTCATCAGAACACCTTTTTCACAAAATATTGTTTAGCCTGTGTTCTGTTTCATGGTTAGGACAGAAAGATGAGATTCAGTACTCCTGGGCCCTGTTCATCACAACTTCACCCACTCTACGGCTACGGATCACTCTATGTGTTTCTGTTTCATCATTTAGAAAATGGAGACTATTTTTCTTTCCACCAGCCTTGCCTATATTAATTGCATTCTTACCCCACCTGCTCCCCACCCCCCACCCACTCATCTCCTAAGCCAAGTAGAACATAAGTTTCTTGAAGTCAGGGACTTTTTCTATCCATATCTTTGTATCTCCTGCACCTTGGGCATAGCAGGCACTTAATAAAGGATTTTTGAGTGATCTAGGAATAGAGACCATCAAGGCTGGAAGGGATCTTGTTCTTCAGATGAGGAAGCCCAGGCCCAGAGAACGGAAGTGATCTGATCAAGGTCGCACAGGCAGTAAGAATCAGAGCGTGGCATTCAAACCCAAGTGCTCCGACTCCAGATTTAACATCCTTTCCATTACACCAGACTGGTGTCTGGGGATGCTAGGTGCTCGTTAAGTAATGTGTCTGGAGTGTATACAGCTTCTGAAATGAAGATACAATTACTATCTTTAGCTAAGTCCCTGTGTAAATTATGGAGATAAAACAATTAGAGACACGGTATTGGAAAACGGAAAAGAGTGATGATGCGTTTGGAATCAGAGTCTCTGGGATCAAAACCAGGCTCTGCCACTTAACCTCTGTGTCACCTTGGACAAATTTCTTCTCCTCTCTGGGCCTCAGTTTCCCCATTTGGAAAATAAAGGGGTTAGATGACTTCTAATCTCCCTTCCAGCTCTGAATCTGATCCTAATTAGAGGAGGTTCTGGGCACAGTTTCCCTTGGTTACTTCTGATCTCACCTCAAATCCTACCTTCTACAGGGGGCTGGCCTTTGCTGATTTTGTCCTCCTTCCGCCTAATTGCCAGAGCCTTCCCCTCTGATATTCCCTGTGGCTTCACCCATAGAATGTCAGTTCCCTGAGGGCAGGGCTGTTTTTGCCATACTCTTAGTCCCAGTGCTTAGCATTGTGCCTGTTATATGGTAAGCACTTCATGGCTCCTTTTTTGATTATTTTTAGTCTCTCAGAAGCCCCATAAAACAGCATGTTTAGCCAGATATAGTTAAAACTTTTTTTTAAAGAAATTCAATGTTTGAACTTGCAAAGACCAGAAAGGAAAACAAGCTTTGGGGTAACCCAAAGCAATGGTTTCCTAGTTCTGACATGCCTGGGAATCCTGGCCAGCAGAAGCATATTCTTTGGCTTGAAGCTTATCTAGCCCACCCGTACTGCCAGCCTTTACCTCCACCCCTTTCCTCCCAACAAGTGCAACTTGATTTCTTATAGTCTTAAGCCTTGGAAGTTCTGGAACAGTGAGCCCTGGAAGCCAGCACTTCCTGCCATCTGAAAAGCGTGGGATTCCAGCTTCCAAATGGCACACGGCATCGTGAGAGATCAGCTTCTGAAACGAAGGGGCTGGGGGTGGGGGTGGGAGTTGGGGAGAGGGAGAGATGGGAGGCTCCCATAAAGGTGCTGAGCCAGGCTCCCCAGATTAATGCTTTCAGAGCTAGGAGTCCTCTTTCTTTCCTATTCTCTCTCTCTCTCTCTCTCTCTCTCTCTCTCTCTCTCTCTCTCTCTCTCTCTCTCTCTTTCTCTCCCTCTCTCTCCCTCCATCTCTTTCTTCCTCCCTGCCTCTATCTCTTTCTTCCTGCCCCCCACCCTCTTCTCTCTCTCTCTCTCTCTCTCTCTCTCCCCCTCCCTCCATCCCTTTCTTCCTCCCTGCCTCTATCTC